>NW_028324226.1:8787878-9090909 GCF_054372755.1 Phalangium opilio
GGAGATAGGTGCAGTACCTGTCCTTAATTTATCATGAGGTTTGGACGCCAAAAAAAAACAGTATTCATTGGTACTACGCGTGCATGCAAGTTTTAAGTAAAGCTAAATGAATTCTTTTAAAACAGTAACAAATGACAGCTTTCCACCGTAAAATTCAAAGTAACACGGATGGTTCATGGTATACAATAAATGTAAAAACATTGTAGCACCTTAAGTGACGTCATAAAAAATATATTTCGTTTCTAAAAGTTCAAAGTGCTTTGCACGCAAGGGGCAAAGAACTCATAGATTTGGGAGGGCAGGTATTTTAAAAATTACAAGCAATACATTTGTAAAAGCTGAGTGACTGGCCTATCGTTTAAACGTTACTAAATAGTATTCGAATTATAGACGTGAAACGGTAAAGGTAAGTTTAGGTTACCTGTCAACGTCATAATACCAAATACCTCCCTTCAACTGAGCGCGCAAGTATTTTAAAACATCAAAATAACACTCATGACACTAACGCAAAGGGAATTTTATTAGGCCTACCTGATTGATTTGTCGAATTGAAAATGCAGGAAAAATTTATTCTTGTCCCAGTTAGCTCGGAGCTTCTAGAAGGGCGTGTATTAATGGCTTATAATATACGCTCCACGTGGTCGGTTTTAAAAGACGAGACGAAAGTGGCGCGCCGTTTCGCCTTGACTTGCGGCTCAACTAAATCTAAACTGCCGAAGATACAACCACGAGAAAGCTGGAATATGACAACTGTTGAAAAACAGCAGCGCCACCACCACGACTTCACGAGGGAAAAAATATTCTATGAAGGCGGGAATCAACTTCTATAACTTTCGTCAGAGCTCGGCCCATCCGGTTGAGAGTTTTATAATAGTTTTTCCCCTTCTACAGCGCACCAACGTTCCCTCTCGACTCACAAGTGCGAATAAAAAAGTTCCCGCCGCGGAACTCTCTACGGAAAAGCTGCAAAACTAGAATTCGACTTATTACAAAAGTTTCTGCCTTTCGGAAGAGTCGATTTCGACCTTGATAGGGGTGCTTTGATAAAAAATATCTATCGAAGTTAACCTTGAAGCTTTGGTTGTTTTTAGAAATCTTACGGCGACACCTAGAGAATTTTATTGTAAATACCGTATTTTTTTTAAACGTTCCCTGTTGTTTATATGACGATTCAACTACTATACTATTAATTCAATGTGGTACTTTTAGAAAACTGAGTCGTTTACATCTCACAAAATAACCGTTTGTACTCCCTATCACTTTTCTACTCAACCTTTTTGGTCCTATTAAAAATTAAAGTATTTGGGATTATACTAAATTATGTGTATTATACTAAATTTTTAATTTTAATTATTAATACACGGTGTGGGAAGGCTTCAGCAACTAGCTATTAACTGAAGTATATCAAATAAGGAAGTATATATTTATGGGTGAATGAAAGTACAATTCTTAGGCACGTCGCAATACTGAGGGCTGTATACGATGGGCTACTACTAGGTTTTCCTTGGCCGTGGATGAAGAAGGATATGGAGAAATTTATTTTATATGTATGGCAACTGGCAACGTAACCTTAGCGATGTAGTGTAGTAGTGCAGTACTACGTATACAAACGTCATACCCTTCTACTCTTAGCTCAGTGTCATCCCCCTACTGGGCGCGTAGAGTATCACCTCTTAAAAGAGCGTGCCCAGGTGGAGGGATACACAGTATACGCCCCTCTCTACCGCCACTAGTCTATCCCCCTTCCGGCGGCGAATAGTATTCGCTATTACAAAAGTTGCCCACAACGCGGGGATACAAGCTTCTCTCCCCTCTCTACCGATATTACCTTATAATATTATGCAGTTGTTTTGACAACTCAACAAGATGGCCTCGGCCAGATTAGAGCCACATCGTTTGTAAGGCTCTAGCAATCGAGAAAGTTTCACTAGTAAAACACTGTAGTTAGTAAGCAAGCGTAAAAAAATTCATTAGTACACATGAATACACCCATAGTGCAAGGTATTTTTTATGTCTGAATATCAAGAACAGACCATTAATTCCAGAAGAGAAGGAAAAACGTCTCGACGATCTACATTTAACGTTGCTAAAAGGATTTCTCGAAACCCCTTAGTAACCTTTAATCGCTTAATAGAAGAACAGATAGTTTTAGTGATTATCCCCTCGGTGAGTTACTTTTAACAGTGCTAAAATGATCACACAACGCTCAATTAATACACGTACAGAAACTTTCACCTTACAACATATACTTATGCCGACGCATCTTATAAATTTCTAACATCGACATAATCCCTTAATAGAAGAACAGATAGTTTAATATACGACGACGCTATGTTTTTAGTCAATATCATTATTTAGTGAATAGCCTCTCTACGTGCTACCTTTAACGGTGCTAAAATCATTACTTGAAACCCCCAAGTTATCTTTAATTCCTTAATAGAAGACCATTCTAAAAATAACATCAGTATATACTTGCTTTTGCTTTTAAAATTTCCCTCGATTTCTTTGAGTGTTGAAATAGGGAATAAGGGAGCGTGATTGAAAGCGTAAAATCCTTATTGTCGACGGGTGACAGAAAATTTAAAGGGAGTAGGAAACCTCACATTTAAATTAAAGCAATAAAATAATGCTCTCTCTCGCTTTAAATATATCGAGCAAACGCAAAACTCAACTCCCATTCACTCCCCCTTCAATGACGAACGAAACATTTTATATATACTGCCAAATGCGGTACTCTTTCACGACAAGGACGCCGTCGCCCCCACCACCGACAACATCATCATACGATGTGGCTAAAAAGTTACTTTAGCATATAAATGCGGCTTAATCTTACTGTTTGAAGTTAATAATTTTTTAATTGTTTTAAGAAAAAGGTAGAATTGGTTTGCTATGAAATACTAAATCAATGTTTTTTTTTTACTTTTGAGAGTGATTGTTGTTATTTCATTGGAGGATTCTTTTTGAAGTTGAATAAGAACTGCATTGTCAGCGACTACTTTTCTCTGGGTGTGACCCAAAATCCCCCCAGACAAAATCCCCCCAAATCATAAGTAACGGACAAAATCCCCCCAAAACTCCTACTTGATGGACAAAATCCCCCCAAATCATATTTAATGGACAAAATCCCCCCAAATCATATTTAATGGACAAAATCCCCCCAAATCATATTTAATGGACAAAATCCTCCCAAATCATATTTAATGGACAAAATCCCCCCAAATCATATTTAATGGACAAAATCCTCCAAATTATGTTTAACGGTTAGGTTAGGTTAGGGTTAGGTTAGGGTTAGGTTAGGGTTAGGGTTAGGGTTAGGGTTGGGTTAGGGTTAAGGTTAGGTTAGGGTTTAGGTTAGGTTAGGTTAGGTTAGGTTAGGGTTTAGGTTAGGTTAGGTTCAAATAATTCGTTGACACCTTTTTCCAAAATATGCTCCTTTTAATTAGCTACCACCTTTTCCAAAAGATTTTTCTATTAATTAGCTGCCACCTTTTCTAAAATATTCTCCTATTAATTAGCTGCAACCTTTTCCAAAATATTCTCCTACTAATTAGCTGCCACCTTTTCCAAAATATTCTCCTACTAATTAGCTGCCACCTTTTCCAAAATATTATCCTTTTAATTAGCTACCACCTTTTCCAAAATATTCTCCTTTTAATTAGCTACCACATTTTCCAAAACATTCTCCTTTTAATTAGCTACCACCTTTTCCAAACCATTCTCCTATTAATTAGCTGCAACCTTTTCCAAAATATTCTCCTACTAATTAGCTGCCACCTTTTCCAAAACATTCTCCTACTAATTAGCTGCCACATTTTCCAAAATATTCTCCTTTTAATTAGCTACCACCTTTTCCAAAATATTCTCCTTTTAATTAGCTACCACCTTTTCTAAAATATTCTCCTTTTAATTAGCTACCACCTTTTCTAAAATATTCTCCTATTAATTAGCTGCCACCTTTTCCAAAAGATTTTCCTATTAATTAAAAATATATTTAATGTAAAACCATACAGTATGTCTTCTTCCAGTTCAATAGAATTTCGGTCCAATGGGACTATAATAAAATCGCACCTTTTGGCTACGTTCGGTCGAATGCGACACCACAAGCTCTGTCGCCAAAAAAATGTGAAATGTGAAATAAAACAAACTACTTATATTTGAAACTTCTGTTATATATTTCTCAGAGGATTTTCGTTGGGGGATTTTGTCTTGTTATAATGATTTGGGGGCATTTTGTCTTGTTATAATGATTTGGGGGGATTTTGTCTTGTTATAATGATTTGCGGGGATTTTGTCTTGTTATAATGATTTGGGGGGATTTTGTCTCGTTATAATGATTTGGGGGGATTTTGTCCTACATTGGGGGGATTTTGTCGCATTGGGTTAAATGGGGGGATTTTGGCCGGGGGGATTTTGGCTGGGGGGATTTTGGTATACAATCCTTTTCTCTATGCAAACTTAGTATGTAATATCTGCCGTTGGTTTTTGTTACTATCTAAGGGCGACATAAATCGCCCAGGTTATTATTTCAGTTATTTAAGGTCCGTGACCTTTATGTATCTGCGTTCACTTATAGTCTTTTAAAAGCTTTCTTAAGTCAAACCAACTGCTCAAATAACGTAAAATAGAATGGAAAACTTTCACTAATTCTCTTTTAGCCAACAGAAAACGCAGATCTTATCGAACTAAAAGAATGTAAGGCACAGAAATATTATGGCCCCAACGCGAACTATTTTTCCGTTTTTGAAGCCTGCTTCAAGGAAGGTTGAAATGCGCAATACATCTAGAAACGCGCTTTCCAAAAACGATCGCTTACATTTGACCAATTTTAATTTAAAGCAGTATATTCGACACAACATTTGAATTTATTTATCTAATAGGAAAATTTCTAAAGGTATTTAGTATCTTCCTTAACCCAAGTCTTGTCATGTTTTCCTCTTATGTACAGTATCTCCACCATTTCCGAGAGTTTCGTTTTCTCTTGAAATAAACATGGGTGTGCTCTGTTTTTGCCCAAACTCAGTCAGTCTCCGGAACGCATAGCATCATCGTTAGGGAGGTCAAAACACAAGTCATCTGTAAAAACCTGGCCCCTCACCCTCAAGGAGGTTGGGGATATTAAAGGGCGAAACGACTTGACAGAACTACACAATGAAAATATAACGCAAGAACGCAATTCGAGGGGGCCGTCGCTCCTTCAAATCTCGCACACCTAGGTTTTCAAATCACATAAATCAGTTCGCAAATCTAGCAAATCACTAAAATCGCTATGAAATCAATCAAATCGCTGCACAAATCAGTGAAATCGCTAGTAAATCATTGAAATCACTATAGAAATCAGTGAAATCAATCGTAAATCAGTCAAATCACTATACAAAGCAGTCAAATCAAGAAATCATCAACTGAATCAAATCACTATCAAATCAATGCCAAATAACTTAAATCACTAGAAAATCAATGCCAAATCACTTGAATCACTAGCAAATAATTCAAATCACTAGCAAATCGTTCAAATCACTAGCAAATCGTTCAAATCCCTAGCAAACCGTTCAAATCTCACCAAATCATTGAAATCCCTAACAAATCATTCAAATCCTCGTTAAGTCACCCGTCATTCAAATCATACAAATCATTCAAATCAGCTCCAAATCTGCAAATCAGTCAAATCATTCATAAATCATTGAAATCATCAAAAATCGATAGTGATTTCAAATCTCGTACGCTCTGATGCGTAATGACGGCCCCCTCGATACAATTTCAAGGCGAATCTGCACTAAATCTCAAGCCTTAGATTAACAGATTAATAAATAATGCATGCGGTTTAAATGAATCTTCTACATTCCTCTCAGAGACAAACACATTTTGAAACACCGATCGTTCCTGCCCCAGAGCAACCCGGAGAATAACGCTTGGTTGCTTGCTAAAGTATCTAATTTCGCTTTTAACTTTCACCTTTCGCCTTGACGTATCCAAAGCAATTAAGTTTAAAATTCGTGGCGTGTGCGAGCCATTAATTTGAGATCTAGCGTATTAATTGACGCAAACTTAATTGCTCGAATTTAATCGCGAAAAAAGCTTTTAGCTATAGCTTTAGAGATGTCGTCCCGCGTTTTGATGGAACCCCTCGAAATTAGACTTCAGAGACAGAGGAGGAATTCGAAGTATTCTGGAAAGCCGTCAGCCGGAAACTGTTGGGTAAAATTGTTCGAGCAATAAAGCTAAAGATAGCAACATACAGTGTACGGCACACCTTGGTCAGAGATGTTGGTTCAGAGTTGGATGACCCCTACTACGTGTTATGTTCATTTAAGAAACACGCTTTATTAACCCCATTACAATAAATAAATATGAATAGACGGAAATCGTCAAAGCAGTTCCGTGACATCCATTTCAAAGTATAATAACCTGCAAAAACTATTCACCGTATCACTAATGAAAGTTGTTTTTTTTTCGTACAAGAAAATTGGACAAAATTTTGAAATTAGCTGAAGATCCAACTATTTAGATTTTCTAATATTAAGACTTGTTTACAAAACTGTGAACTTATTAAATTTTCCTATATTTTCTTATAGTGCGTTATTCTAAAGGTGAAACATTTAAAGGCCTGTCCAGACTGACACATTTTGCGAGTTCGCATCTTCGCTTTGCTTGTTTGCAAGATCGCGCTACTGACCACATTGGGTTTTCGCTACTTCGCGTCCTCACCTCGCGAAGATGCAAATTTCGAGAGGAAGGCTGGGGCGATTAGTTTAGTTTTTCTCTTCGGACAACGTCGATGGAGAAGGGCAGATGGCGCAATGATTGCTCAAACTTTACTGGCTTTCAGAATGGGAAAAGCAAAATTTTTGCGTGTATCAGAACAGAAGTGCAAATGTTTTTTCGTGATCTGTTACGAAGATGCGAATAGACGAAGGGGCGAACACGCGAGCGCGAGTTCAATGTGGACAAAGCTTTACCTCCGAGCAATTTAGTTCCTTTCTTTTTTGAAACATACTTAAAGGAAAAGTTCAGGTAACATAAAATTATTCCCTTAAAAGAACTGCCATTTTTAAAATATAAAAGGAAAAATTTAATAAAAAATTATCTCTTGTTATAAATTAGCTAGCATTTAATTATTCTTGAAAACATGGACTACTGCGCCGCCATTGGCTTAGTAGCGTCTACTAAATCGAACCACTTACACCTACGGGAGTGACGGGATTGGTTGAATTCTCACAGGCTGAGTAAAAGGAAGTTCTTTTCATTTATAATGTTATGCTACCTGACCTTTTCGTTTAATTTCGTTTTTCCACCAGATGACAGAGGAACTCACTTACTTTGTCCTGGATTTGTCGACAAAGGGACCGCTCAAAGGCACCCTTCCGCTTACTCCTGATGATATACCAGAATTACCTAAGTAACTTGTTGGCATTAATCTATTCAATATAAATAACAAGAACTTCATCATTCTAGTGGACTATTATTCAAAATTTACTTCCAACCAATACGGAAGCAATAAAAACATGTTAAATCCAATGTGTTTTTAGGGGTTAATCATAAAGCATAATTTAGATTAGGATGTTCTTTACGGGCTTAATATGTAGGAGCAGGGTCGGAAACAGTGGTACCTGCTTTTAGGGGGCGCCTGAACTTTAAGGAGAAGTTGATCAAATTAAGCGGTCAGTTACTAAATTAGGGGATGTGCCCCCGGGTGACATTTGTCTTAATCCAGGCCTAGGGGGGTTAGTGAATTCAACCTTGAGAAACTCAACCAAACCACTTCCAAAACCTTCTCGTACTGTTTTTGATATCAATTCCGTAACGAATTTTGACTGTGCATAAGAAAAACAAGTTAGGAAAAACCCAATACATTACCTCTCCGAATAAAGAGTCTAATATATCTTTTGCAGCAATAATTATAATTAAGAAAACTGTTACTAGGTAATTTATAAAATAACTTCTGCTATAGTTAGGGAAATAACAAGTTGGGAAAACCAAATTATTACCTCTCCGAGCCAATAGAAGGACTACCTATAAACTTACTTACCCAGATATGCAATTATTGCTCTTTATTGATAAGCAATTGCAGAAGTTAAATTCAATGAATTATTCAAGCATTGTTTAAGGCATAAAGAATATACTCTAACGCAAACAACATTTTTCATCCAATACGGACACGTCTTTAATAGAACGCAATCAGCGAATGGAAAATACAGGAAATGAAGAGTATTAATTTCAAGGACATATTTCATTATGTATTGGCGCTAGGGTTGGCATTGTCTATTTTGTTGAATGCTTAAAATAAATAATATTTCAGTGAAGCGGAACTTACCTCGGTAAAAATTAACATTAGCAGTGGCTGTTAAATTAAAAAAATATTGTAAAAATAGATAACAGCAGAAAACTTGCATTAAAAGTTCTAATATCCCATCTATATTGCAAAATAAAAAACGGTAACCTGTCATTCGTATTTCGGTTCCATGATGAAATTTTCGAGTCCTTAACATTTACCAGTATGTACCTGCCCACGCGCTAAGGTTCAACTAGGCCACCTTTATAAGATATCTTCATTCCGTCTTGTTTCATGACTTTCCAAGAAACTAAGAAATATGATCTTGGAATTTTAACCTTTAGTGAGAACCCATGTCAAAACTGAGAACGTTCAAAGATATTCACGGTTCCTTCTTGCCTCGCTGCCATACTGGTAGCCGTATAACGGCCCAGTGCATGCACAAGAGTATGAGCTCACGAAAACCTAATATGGCTATTTGAACGTTCTAAGGTGTTGTTTGGGTTCTTGTCGGAATTAATAAATGTTCAGGGTACCGACAAATGGGTTTTCATACTTTCACATAAATCTTGGGCATTGTGGTAGGGGAAAACTCTATAAAGCGTGGCTCTCGTATGTATAGCTTCTTGAAATGAGAGGAATGTGACAGATCAAACTTTAAATTTCTTTTCGTTTTTAAGACATCGGACCATGAAATTAAAGAAAAGGTTCCCTCCGCTGCCATCTTCCGAAAATAGACGTAAGGACGTGCAAAATTTTTAAAGTTTTAGAAAAAGGAATCATTTTTCCCGATATTAATAAAAGAAATATGTTGGCAAAATCTTTCCTCTAACAGTTTATAAAGAATTGAAGTTGCTAAAGGTGGTTTTAATTTCTTTAAAATTAATCCGATTTTGGTGGAAAAGACAAAATTTACTCATAAAGATATTATAGAACGTTTATCATAGTGAAAGAAAACTATGCATTCGTTAGGTTTAGGGACGATCTTAAATGAATCTTATTGGCTAACTTAAACTACGATTTGATGACGTTGCTGACGGGGACGGCGAAAAATACGTAATTTCTTTTTACCCCAGTTGCTATGACCCGTCTCTTCTTTCATACCCCCCCCCCTCATCCCGGGGAAAGGGGTCCGGCACTTTGACGCGCGCCCACATTACTCTGTTCTCCATTCCTACTTCTTACATTAAATCTATCCCTGCCTGAATATAAAACTGGCGGACTTACTGCGTTTTACCGTGATTAAAGCTGCTTACGGACATAGGTCGTTTTACCGCGGATAAAGCGACTTTGGCTTGAAAAATTGCTCACCTTAAATCCTCATATTTAAACTTTGACAAGTAAGTGGGGGTAATTAAGGCTAATTTTTACATTTTTCGTAAGTAAAACATTATTATCATTTAACGCAAAGGAATTTAAAGGTTGGATTTAGCTGATAATCTAAAAATTTAGCAATTTCTCATCAATTTCGCTAGGCCTAAACCTCGATTAGAAGTAGCCTCTGCAGACTGCGCCCTATGTGATAACGTTACATCAAACCACTGTTATTTTGTTCCCATTCTTAGGGCAGCTTAGTCGTCTGTGTAGTCTGTGTTTTTTGCTTAGATGTAACTTTTTCATGTTGTGTTGTGTACTGTGTTACATTTTTATATTGAAAAACTAAAATGTTTCGGAAACGGAAAAATGTATACTGCTATGACGTTATAATAGCCTTAAAGAGTGCTAGGCTTAACACCTTAAGTTTGAAATCTTTTAGAATATTACCTGAAAAATCTGGGTAAATTTTAATTTTTATTTTTTCTTCTTCTTATAGCCTGAATCGATTACAAATGGTATTATATTTTATTTTTTTCAAGCAAGTGCATATAAAATGTCTATTCAACCAGCCTCACTCGTACTTTTTTCAAAATAATGTACAAATTTCATGATAAATATTTTGGGTAAATGTAATTTTGATGAAATAAACGAAGATCGATGTTTTATGATTATGTCTTTAAACCGAAACATTTCAATACCTGGGACTTTGGTTTTCGTCCACTCCACATGGACACTAGTCTGTACTTGCTAGCTTCCTAGCACAAACATCTTCTGATCTTCGTCAATTTCACCTTGCACCAGCTTCTATGCACCACCATCTTCTGTTCTTCGTCAATTCCACATTGACACCAGCTTCAATGCACAACCATCTTCAGGTCTTTGTCCATTCCACATGGACGCCAGTCAGTCCATTCCGGCTTCTTTTCCTTCGTCACCGTTTGGTTTCAAGATATACGCGGCGATCGGCTAGGGTTACGAGAAACGTCTAGCCTCCCAATGGCAGGGCTTCCACCATCGGTTCACGCGAATGCGTTTTTATCTATTATTGGTTTCAAGATATACGCGGCGATCGGCTAGGGTTACGAGAAACGTCTAGCCTCCCAATGGCAGGGCTTCCACCATCGGTTCACGCGAATGCGTTTTTATCTATTATTATAATGGAAACGAATCGTATATATACCCCAAAATTTGAAGAAAGCGGGAAAGAGGGGTACCCTTCACTTTAAACGTCAATATTAGCAAAGTTTCGAAAGAAAATAGGAACAACTTTATTTTAAACGATTTAACTATTTTTAAAGTTATTTACTGGCGATTAAAATAATTAATATCATTTATATTTAATTAATTATTTAAGATAAACTTATTTCTATGTACTGACACAAGTGAGAGTTAATATAGAACGAGTAATGAAGATTGCATCCGAATCGAAACAGTACACGCATATCAAAGTTAATATAAAGCGAGTAGGGTGAAAAGATCTCTTACAAAACGATGACATTTTCTTTTTGCAGAATATTATATGGAAATACTTAAATATTTTTCAGCATTACGATTCTTTTAGTAGTTGTGTAGCTATAAAGCTCTGTTTCATCTCAATATTCCAAGAACATCTTTTGATATTAACATTTAAAATTTGGTGTTTACTTTTTAATTCATCTTTACTACATTTATATATAG
Organism: Phalangium opilio; assembly: GCF_054372755.1. Lineage (NCBI taxonomy): Eukaryota > Metazoa > Arthropoda > Arachnida > Opiliones > Phalangiidae > Phalangium > Phalangium opilio. The sequence goes on from NW_028324226.1 coordinate 8,799,139, forward strand.
TGTAAACGTAACTTTTAGCTTCATTAAATAATTAGGATGTTAATACTTCATCTCTCCATACGTGTTGAAACGACTGGGTCTATGAGATAAGATAACCTAGATTTTAACCAGAATTGACCTTGTTTCATGTCCTCTTATAGGAGGTCTTAACGGTTCAGAGTGAGCCGTAAGTTAAATACACATTTAAGTGATAGATATTAGGTCCTCATTAGAATCATTGAGGATACGCAGGAAATTATTAAACGCTTTAAACTTTACAAATGATCATTGCAATATCTCGCCGGTTAGAACTATGTATTTCCAGTTTGTCTCATTGGCTGGCGGACCGGTGTTTGGAAAGTAAATTCGTCTCGGCTCGGAGAGGTTTATTTTGGTTTCCCAACTTGTTATTTATGTGCTTATTAAATAGATAACGATTTTCCCCGTTTCCTACCGCGCTCCTCATGTGTTTCGTTCTCGTTCGGTAGCTATCGCCATCTATGTTATGTTTGACTGGAACGTTTTGCGGTTAATTCAAATGTGGGTTTAGATAGATTTTTCGCGTTATATTGTGAACTAGATTTCATCGTACTAATTGTTATAGCAAAGTTCCCCAGAAAACCAATTGTTACAGGAAGTTGCTACTATCGCCCATAAAAGTCATAACCATCCATAACACAATTCATTGAGAATTTATAATAAAGTTCGTTAAAGTTTATTACAACATTTTAGAAGCAACAAACAATGGGGAAAATTGGAACGATGTCCCATGTGTAAAAGAAATTGGGGAGTTAATTTTTCAGTACTACCAAAAATCAAAACAATGTTTCAAAAGGCAAAACGTACGTTTGTGTGTGTTCCCCAAAAAATATCCATTTGCAACGCTTCTCAAACATAAAATACATAAGCTTAATGAACCCTTTCTTTCACGGAAATTTCCATGTTATTATCACTCCTTGAATAGTCTTTTGAAAGCCATGTCGCCAGGTGCACATTTGAACATCTCGAAAAAAAGTGGACGACACTTCATAAGCTTTGCGATTATTTTTTTAAAAAAGGGGCGTACCTTCGATTCCAGTTTTATACTGAGCTATCCATTTGCTTCAGTAGTTTTTAAGATATGTGTGTATATATAACAATTTGTGTGTTATATAACACATAGCTAAATACGATAGAGTCGGTGGTGTGTGTTTTTGGGAAAGGAAAAGGCTAGGTATAGGCTTAAGCACTCGATTAGAACAAAAGTCACGGAGATTTAAATGAAACTTGGAAAGCGACGATTTCAGGTTAAAATTATGAACTACACTTGGTTGTACTAATTAGTATTTTCTCACAAAAATAACTCTGCTTTTGATAATTACTTTTGAAAAGCAAAGCTCCCCAGAATACAAAATGTCGCGGAAAGTCGTTACGATCGCCCATAAAAGTCATAACCATCCATAACACAATCCGATGAGTATTTATAATAAAACACGTAAAAGTCTTGTACAACATTTTAGAAGCAACTAACCATGGGGAAAATTTGAACGATGTTCGATGTGCCAAAAAATTGGGGATTTAATTTTGCGGAACTGCGAAAAATCAGAACTATGTTTCGAAGAACAAAACGTAAGTGTTCCTCTAAAAGTATCTATTTGAAAACATCAATTACATTCCCTGCTTCATTTAACCCTGCTAATTTCATGGAAATTTCCATGTTACCATCACTCCTTGAATAGTCTTTTGAAAGCCTTGCCGCCAGGTGCACAGGTGGACATCGCAACTCCGAGTGGGCGGCGCTTCATAAGCTTTGCGATTATATAGAAGACGGAGGCGAAAATGGGTAAAGAAAAGTAACCATACTCATTAGGTTCAGTTACTATTAACCCTTTTAATTTTTATTAATAAAAACCATCTTTGTAGGCAAAGACGGGAAAGTGTAAGAGATACGTGTAGAAAATAAGTAACAGATTTTGAATTTTCACTTTTTAACACATGATTGTGAAACATCAATTATTTGACTACAAAGACAGTTTTTATTAATACAGTAAAGGATTAGACACTTTAACTATGCAATATCTCAGCAAATTTATGCTATTCATTTCCGATTTTTCTCTTGGGCTGATTGACCTATGTTTAAGAAGTATAGGCCTAACTATTGGTTGCCAATGTTATCGGCTTAACTCCATGTCCTTTATGTAGGCGGCCACTGATATTTTTAACCTCGTGACAACCAAGAAACAGAGTGCCTGAAGTAGTTCAAAAATTTAACATTATTTTCTATTGTACATCTTCTATGATAGAACAAAGAGTCAGGCCGCGGTTATAGGTCTGATCTGCCAAACTTCCATTCCTTGTTGTGATTTTGGCGTAATATGCAAAATATTCTATCAATAAGTTTTGTTTAAATTGTAGATGAAACGAAAACTGTTTATATTATTTCCATGTTTATTTTAATGCAAAGCAATTAATTCAGTCTTAATTGGTATGCCAGTGGAGTTCGCAATCGAGTATTAGGTTCTATCAATAATATCATCATGAGGAGATTTGAAATGACGCAACATTTTCCAAGAAGAAAAATGTTTGTGTGCTTTTGAAAAATTCTCCTTCGTGTCACGACATTTAATTTTGCAAATAGGGTTTAAACAAAATGGTTAAAAAAAATTTCGGTTATGACGGCAGCTACTGTTCCTGTCAACAGTATGAAGAGAAAGTAGAACGGAACACTGACGCTACTCAGGTCCAAATCAGTCACGCTTTTCAACGGTTTCTTCCACTTGACTGTTTCAATTAAGTTCAGCTGCGAGAAATCCAGATATTTCAACGCTTGCGTTTCGAACATCGGTGTCAAGCTGTAATAAAAGTCTCATTAAGAGCGTTAATCATATTACCATGAAATTCTTATGAACCTTAGTTGGAGGTTTTCGTGCAATTGCGGTGTACTTCTCAACCAAGAGGCGTTGAAAATGAAATGTACATAGTCGAATCTCATTGCTTGCTGCGAAAAATATAGACCTTTGGTTTCCTCGAAGAACATTTTAAGCTCTGGATCTGATTTTAGCATTTCTCCCATCGTCCAAGTCACAACAAAATCGACTATTATAAGAGCTTTTTCCCCGGAAAGAATCGGGTTGTATCCATTAAGATCCAAATAGTCTTCGTTAGACGTGAAAAGATTCTCCTCATCCTGTGCTTCAAGCCATTCCTTGACAACTGGGTCTTGGGCTGCCTATAGATGCGCACCAATGATATCAGAATAATGGCGGATTCAGTGGCGTTGCTAGGCCATTTGGGGGAGCTATTGCCCCCAAATTTCAAACTTAGACCCCTCAAAATAATCCGTAAATCCTACCAAAAATTGCTCGAAGCCCCCTAACATTTTGCAGCAATATATATAAAATTACATTGATAGATTCGTTTAAGTTTCATCTTTGTAAAGATGGATTTTAATATCAAACAGAACAATTTTGAAGAAAAAAACCAATAAATAGAGACCATTCATCAGATGGAGACATGTAAAATATTTCCTGTTCTTTTGAAGGGAGTCCCAGTAGTGGCTACTAAAAGCAAACCAAAACTAGAACTAAACTTAAGACGAGTGAAATTACTTCATCCACAATTGTTTCATAGTCAATAATTAGCTTCCGTACTCTTTATCAATGAAAGATTCTATTTCTTTTTAGCCCCCCCCCCCAATTCGAACACTAGCAACACAGCGATACTACTGGGACCGTGGGAGGATTTAACACGGAAACTATTAATTACCAAATATTTCAGATAAGCGAGAGTTTCGCTTTCTTTTATGATTATCGGTGGAATTCCCGATTTGATCAAGTCCGAGAGGGTGTCGATGTAATTGTAGCTTTCTGTCGTGAACTCCGTCCGCAAGAAACAACCCAAGAAAAACAGAGTGAAAGTCACTCCGATCAGCCACGACGAAACGAGCAGACGACAAGTAATGTGGGGCAAAACGGAAGGAATCGCTATAGGGAACATAATTATTCTATTTGCTTAGTATCATCAAAAGTACTTAAGATAGGTTTCATAAGTTTTTCACTGGTTACTGGGAGCTTGTCATGAAGTGACGTAGGTGAAAGCGACGCCTGGTGAGGCACTGTCAAAGGCTTAGTACAGACTAAATAGGAAGATGGACTTCAAAAGAGAGTGTAGTCAATTCTGGTGTCGTTCTCGAACTAACTCTCAGCAAGTCTCTAGCATTACGAAGTATAGGTAGTATCATACTTGTGGAACATATCATGGTTCTAGCGCTAGCCATTATGGGGCAGACAATCTCTGGTAAAAGGATCTTCCACACGAACACGCTCGCGATAAGGTGAATTCTATTCAAATATAGGCGAGCACTTAACCGCTTACGTTCGGCGCACAAGAGCGACGCGTTGTCCCAGATATTTTCCAGAGTTTCTTGAACCATTTTCTTGACAACTTTCTTGGAGGGCATCGCTTTGTATTTGTTGGTTACGATGGAGTGAAAGACGAGCAGAAGTGACAGAAGAACCAAGGTTGACCCCATTAAAATCACCACCTAATTGAAATAAGAAAGTAATTGAATGATTTGGGTAAATATCGTAATTGAGAAAAATTTACTGGAGTGTCTATATTTAAGGACAAGGTAGTGGTCAAGACTTTCTTTGGGGGACCGGACACGATAATCGTCCTAGCCGTTCCAATTACTGGAGATGGGCTGAAATATTTTTCTTGACCGTAGAAAAATGAGCTTGACACGGCTTGTATGATAAAATTAGCATTCTAAATAAGAGGAATAAAATAAAACGGGTTTTTAAATATATATGTATTTAAATTTTTTTCAGATTTCTTTTTGGCGTACGTTGAAAACATCAGGAACAGTATGTATTTTATAACCATGGTCAACGTTCACTTTATGCCCTTCGAAAATCCCCCTAAATTCATGGAACAAGATGGCCCAAGGGCTGGGCCTTAATAGTAATTTTACACGGCTCACGTGACCCCCCGTATAGTTGATCTCCAATAAATCGTACAACTAAAAACATTTCTGAAACGCAATCGTGTATCCCCTTAATTTCTAATAACGTCACATTTCAAATAATATTAATGAAACTAAATTGTGCACCCCACTAAAGTATAATTTTTCAAAACCATACGAATCAAATAATGTATCTAAAACCAAATCCTGGATCCCCTAAACCAGAAATCACTATGACCGTAAACCGTCCCCTCTATTTTACGAAACCTAACCTAACCTAACCTAACCATTCAGCATAATCTCTGATGTATCACGCGCATGGTGCCGTTTCTTAAATTTTAACGGAATAAAATTCCGTGTAAAATTAAAAAAGTGCAGTAGTGCACGAAAATTATCATCTTGTTTCCCTTCACTCAAAAAAGCCCGCGAGATTTAAACTACCTTTCTTTCCTCTCTCTCCGAGCGGGATGCCCCCTCTCCCTCTTCCCCCTCTCACTAATATACCAGGCAGGCAGTTCTCTCTCTACGCGGAGCTTCGTATCGCCACCGCGTACGCTAGCGATCTCTCTCTCTCATCGTAAGCGTACGTTTCGCGGACGCGACCGGTTTCCCTCTCTCTCTCATCGTAAGCGTTCGTTTCGCGGACGCGTCCGGGACAGGGACAGGGACAGGGACAGGGACAGGGACAGGGACAGGGGTTTTGGTGCCGTTTCTTAAATTTTACCGTAATTAAAATTACGTGTAAAATTAAAAATTATATTACTTTAAAGGCCGACTTCCAGCGAAAAGGGTTCTAGCGAACTGAAAGCGAGCACCGAGACTAACAATGAAGCGACCGTGCCGATTTTCAAAGCCCCGCTGGGTCAAAAGCTGGAAGGGTTCTTGCTAACTGAAAGCCGTGCAATGTGGTTCTAGCGAACTGAAGATGAACAATAGAAATCCTTTTAAATTTATTTCCTTTCGAATTTTTGCATTCCCTCTGAAGGAAATTTTCTATTGTGTACCTTCAGTTCGCTAGAACTACATTGCACGGCTTTCAGTTAGCTAGAAACCTTCCATCTTTTGCCCCAGCGGGGATTCGAAAATCGGCACGGTCGCTCCATTGTTAGTCTCGATGCTCGGTTTTCAGTTCACTAGAACCCTTTTCGATGGAAGTCGGCCTTTAAGATATTGACGTATTTTATAATTGATGGGTTATTTTCGTTTCTAACAGATTGTTAATATAACAGTGTATAGGAAGGGCCATACTTGAGGGAAATTGTTAGGGTTGTAATTCGGAAAATTTTCCGGAAAATGACCGAGCTATATTTTTCCGGAAAATTTTCCGTATTTTTCCGCTACCGGTCTAGTGGTCGGCGTTTGGACAAGATAATCCACAGAATTTTGGTTAATCAGTTATCCATGGATAATAATCAGATAATTATTCGTGATTACATTGCATTAAGCATAGACTTCCCGTGGATAATTTCAAATTATGGATAAAGATAAAACAAACAGATATTATCCCATCCAAATGCCGACCACTACCGGTTTCTAAATTAAAAAGTTAAAACTTTAAAATTTTTCAATTGCCTTTCTATTCAAAACATTCATTATTTTGTTTTCGGTGAATTCGGAGGGGGAAAAATTGTTTGTTAACCCTGTTTAAAGTCACAAATTATGGAAAAATCAACCACTAATATTTGGCGGTACTTTAATAAATCTACTAAAGATGGCAAAATAACTCTAGAATGTATATATTGTAAACAATGTTATGCAAATAACGCAACGTGGATGAAATGCCACTTTTCATCTGGTATGTGCAAAAAGTGTTTCCCATCTTGTATTGAAAAGTTTTCAAATTAACTGCACGAAAAGTGAGTCATCTCATGATATGCAACTACATTTGGTAAGTCAGCGAAGTGTAATTAGTTAAATTCGTAATTCAATTATATAAAAAGGCTGCAGTTTCTATTTTAAAATGTATCTATTATATTAATTTCGAACTCAGGACAACAAAACTGAAGAAGCTATCGAAATATCTTCAAAAGTTTGATAAATTGACTCAAAGCTCACTTAATTGCTAGTTTTATATTTTTCCGATTAGCGGAAAATTTTCCTCTTCGCGGAAAATTATCCGTGTTTTATTTTTCCGGAAAATTTACAACACTAGAAATTGTATTGCAATCTTTTGGTATAAATGTATATTGTCTAAGTTGGGTGAACAGTTTTATTTATTTGTATTTGACTACGATTGAAATTGTAATTTTCATAAATCGAATTTTTTACGAATTAAGAAAAATCCTCGATTAATCGTTAATAAATTCTAGTAATCGCCTGTTTTTATCGAATCGAAGGAAGCGAAGAATATTCAGATTCTCGTTCGGCCCAATTACTAGATCATAATTCAAAGTGGTATGAAAAATACTTTATGTTCAGGGATCGTTTCAGATAATCTGAGGTGATTTTGTAATATGACGCGTGGCTCTCAAGCTCCCACGATTCCTGACAATAAATATTTAAGTTTAATTGTCGTCAGGAAAAATAAATGTTTATAATCTCACTTTCAGTGTCGATACATTTATTGGAGTCTCTTGCGCGTACCTACAATGAGTAATTTAAAGAATCGACGATATTATTTAAGATATGAAAATTCTAGATACTTACTTGTATTTAAAATATCGACTATTTCCCATAAATTCAAATTCTCTTTTAGCCATTTTTGCGAAAAACTTAAAAAATCCGAGTTCGAATTGGAAAACAGAAGAAAACAAGATGGCCCAAGGGCTGGGCCTTAATAGTAATTTTACACGGCTCACGTGACCCCCCGTATAGTTGACAACTAAAAACATTTCTGAAACACAATCGTGTATCCCTTTAATTTCTAATAACGTCACATTTCAAATAATATTAATGAAACTAAATTGTGCACCCCACTAAAGTATAATTTTTAAAAACCATACGAATCAAATAATGTATTTAAACAAAATCCTGGATCCCCTAAACCAGAAATCACTATGACCGTAAGGCGTCCCCTCTATTTTACGAAACCTAACCTAACCATCCAGCATAATCTCTGATGTATCACGCGCACAAAGTGCAGTAGTGCACGAAAATTATCATCTTGTTTCCCTTCACTCAAAAAAGCCCGCGAGATTTAAACTACCTTTCTTTCCTCTCTCTCCGAGCGGGATGCCCCCTCTCCCTCTTCCCCCTCTCACTAATACACGGCTCACGTGACCCCCCGTATAGTTGATTTCCAATAAATCGTACAACTAAAAACATTTCTGAAACACAATCGTGTATCCCTTTAATTTCTAATAACGTCACATTTCAAATAATATTAATGAAACTAAATTGTGCACCCCACTAAAGTATAATTTTTAAAAACCATACGAATCAAATAATGTATTTAAACAAAATCCTGCATCCCCTAAACCAGAAATCACTATGACCGTAAAGCGTCCCCTCTATTTTACGAAACCTAACCTAACCATCCAGCATAATCTCTGATGTATCACGCGCACAAAGTGCAGTAGTGCACGAAAATTATCATCTTGTTTCCCGCGAGATTTAAACTACCTTTCTTTCCTCTCTCTCCGAGCGGGATGCCCCCTCTCCCTCTTCCCCCTCTCACTAATATACCAGGCAGGCAGTTCTCTCTCTACGCGGAGCTTCGTATCGCCACCGCGTACGCTAGCGATCTCTCTCTCTCATCGTAAGCGTACGTTTCGCGGACGCGACCGGTTTCCCTCTCTCTCTCATCGTAAGCGTTCGTTTCGCGGACGCGTCCGGGACAGGGACAGGGACAGGGACAGGGGTTTTGGTGCCGTTTCTTAAATTTTACCGTAATTAAAATTACGTGTAAAATTAAAAAGTAGCAAGCGATGATAACTTAACAGAATTATGTGAAAACTTTGTACTCGCCTTTGAGTAAAGAGTTTAGGTACCGCTTCAATAACACAACCAAACCTTCGTTGCTGTAAACCACACACTCGCTGTTGCTAGGGTAACTGAAACGAAAACGGGGAATATTTAGAAGAAATCTTCAAACTTGTCACAATATATATTTTTTTTATTTAATAAAACAATATTAGAAGAGTTGGACAGTTTGAATTGGAAGGAAAATCAAACAAATTCTCTCCAAAACACAGTTGTTTATCATGGGAGGGACATTACGGTTGGCAGTTTTTCCACTTAAACGACTATTGTCGTTCAATTGTTGGATGGAAAGTAATGTAGGTCAGATTTTAAGGCCCATTCAGACTAGACTAAAATCATCTTACTAGCTATCACGTCGATGAAGTCTTTAAGCTCGCTTAATAAGATGGTTCAAGCTTGTCACTTAAAATATTCGCTTGTTCAGTTTTTGAAAATTTTCAGATTCGTCGGGCAGTGTATTACCAAGAAGGAATTTACTATAAGGAGATATAAGTATCGAGATTATACGCTTCTACTCATACGCATGTGTTAGTGGACAAATAAGCCCCACCCCTTTCATGTCCGTCATAGCTCTGCGCTTTCCCATTGGATCCCGTGGGGATAGATCATACAGACGCGAATGACGTATTCCGACAAGAGAAAAAAAACCTCGAGCAAAGTAAACAGAAAATGGAGGCTGCCACCTGTGCTGAAACGGTTTGCGAATGGTTTTTAATTGCCACTAACAATTTAGTTAAAGGTTTTGAACCTAACTTGATGGAATTTGAATATGTGTCTCTACGTGAAAATCGTTCGTTCTATAATTATTTCTAAATCGAATCAAGGGTATTATACTTATGATTTCCAAGGCTTAACGAGAAGGTAAAAGAGATATATGGTGGAAAACATATATAAAATATTAAGTCCGCCTCCGTTTTCACCCTCCCCCACCCACGAGTGGGGATTGTCGACTATCACGCGAGCACCGAACGTTTTTTTAGGCCTTCTTATAGTAAATTCCTTCTTGGTATTACTTGGAAATTAGTGACATGTGGCAGTGGCATACATTTTCGCCTAGGCGCTTTATTAATTTGGCAAAATAACGGACCAGGTTTTAATTTTTTTAAATTTAGTCTTTGCTACTGTGCAACTTAATCTTGTAACTTAAATCAATTAATTTTATATACGTAACTTCGCTGGTGTGAAACATTATTTTTTACTTCTCCGAGTGACGATGACGTCACGGAGAGGTGGACTGGACTTGTGTGTGTATGTCTGTCACTGTGGTCGCAGTTGGTAAATCGTAGCAAATGTATATGCTATAACCGTACCGCGTTCGCAGTTCACAGAAAGCAATATATGCTTCTACTCAATTATCGTCGATAGGGTTAAGAATTAAAATGTATGCGCCCACCGACTAGGGTTACGAGAAACGTCTAGCCTCCCAATGGCGGGGCTTCCACCAAAGGTTCACGCAATTGCGGGTTTTCTTATCATTTACTGTGAATCAATCGCATTATATACAATAAATTTCCAGGATTTATCAAAGAAGCATACGCTAGAATTCAAACGTCAACAATAGCTATGTTTAAAAATATTTAAGGAATTACGTTTCTTAAAACGACTTAAATAAAATTAATGTAAATTTATTACGATTAAAATAATTAATATCAACTATATTTATTTAATTTTTTAAGAAAAATATCTTTTTTTTTATTTGGTTCCCCGACTTGTTTAAATAGCGGATGGAAAATCATTGTGATGGCCAAATTTATACATTTAACCTCGGATATCGAAATACTACATTTCTATTGTCGCCACTATCAAGGAATTTCCGCCTCCATACTTTAGAGTTTCTTGGTCATAACATTTGAAATGTCACCATCCCATGCTACTCTAAAGGATCTTCTTGTTCACCGGTTACGGATTACGTGTAATAATTTTAGCATTTTCAAGGGCAGGGTTTTAAAGTTTTAATCCGTTCGCTACGCATCAATAGTTTGGAAACTGTTCGTGAATCAGCAATTTTATCAGGATTTCATAAATTTCGGCATTTTATCAGCTATTTCATAAATTTCGACATTTTATCAGCTATTTCATAAATTTTGCAATTTTTTTAAGGTATTCGATGAATTTTACATTTTTATCAGATGTTACTGCTTTTTGCAATTAATACGGACCTAAGATATAAATTTCGATTGTTTTTACTGAATTTTGGCTATTCATCATACTTAAATTTAAAATTTGACTCCAAATCCCGAAAGATTTTGCACATTTTACAGATATTTCGTTTTTCCCCAATTCTGTCAGGTATTTGGTGTCTTCGCCCTTCTGTCAGAGATTTCTTGTTATCGCAATTCTGTCTGAGATTTCATGATTTCGCAAATTTATCTGAGATTTCATGTTATCGGCAATTCTGTCTGATATTTCATGACTTTGCATATTTATCACTAATTTCGAGTTAGGCCTATGTGATCAAATTAATGAACAATACCTATTCTTTCGAGATCCTCGTAGTTTTATGATCAAAATATAACATTACAGATAACAATATGTACTAAACTTTTACTGCCCTATAAAAAAGGAATGAACAATACCTATTCTTTCGAGATCCTCTGTAGTTTTATCATCAAAATATAACATTACAGATAACAATATGTAATAAACTTTAACTGCACTATAAAATAGGAATAATACACGTAGCTTCAGCATTTTAAACGTTTCACTCGATAACGTTAGTCATAATATTGTAGAGAATTTCGCTTTTTAAACTGTGTTTTTTCTACAGAAAGTTAAATTTAGATTGAAATGTATCTGAAGTGCGTTATTATTGCACTAATCCTGCCTTCAATCAGTTCGGGATCATCACCTTTTAGCAAGGGGGTAATTACTTGTTTAATCTGGTGTACACTCGTTGAGTAATCCCGAATAAAATTCAGTAATCCAAGATAATTTTAATAATCTCAGGAAAAATCTGCAATTTCAAAATAATCTCCTTAATACTAAAAATTTAGGCTGCGTTCAGTAACCGGCATCAAAAACATCGATGACTAAAAGATGACATCGATGTCTTACTGAACGGTTTTTCGCGTCTTTGGGCGTGACGTCATGATGCTCATCGGATGCCCATCAGAAAAATCAGCTGTGAGAGGAGGTTTTTTTGATGAGCATCGGATTCATGACGTAAATTTCGTCATTTTGCGCCGCTGCAATTAAAATAATGTAGAATTGACAAATATTATATTATTTCGGTAAAAAATGGATTCTGACAGAATTTTGATTTAATTGATAAATTGAAGTACAATATCTTTGTAAATATTTCGGATTTATTATTTAAGCCTCTGCCGTAACGTTATCATAATATCGTCGCCATTAAGAAAAGCATCGATTACACAAAATTGTGCCGTTCAACAACTGCAACGTCATCATGACGTCAAAAGAACCGATTTCATTTTCCCAAACATCGATGTTTTTCCTGATGAGTGTTACTGAACGCAGCTTTAGGTTAATACCGTATTAATCTCCCTTAATACTTGAAAATTGCCGTTAATCCCAAGAAAACCCACAATATTTCGTGAATCCCAGAAAAATTTTGATAATCATTACTATTTTTATAATCATAAATTAATAGCAAATAATCCCCCTTAATCACCTTAATCCATGAAAAATGTCGTTAATCCCAAATAAAACTTAAAATATTTGATGGATTCTTATTTTAATACCAGTGAATCCCTCCCAAATATCGTAATACCGGTGAATCCCTCCCAAAAAATGTAATACCGGTGAACCCTGTTTAAAAACGTAATACCTGTGAATCGCTGTGAATCCCTCTTTAAAAACGTAATAAACCCAGAATCCCTCCTAAAAAGCATAATACCAGTGAATCCCTCCCAAAAAGCGTAATACCAGTGAATCCCAGCTTGAAAATTTAATCCGATTTAATCTTACATAAACCTTATTAATCCTAATGAATCTTCGAATTAAAAGTGTAATCCCATTTAATCTTGCCTAATATCAAATTAACCGCCAAGAGATTACTTCGTCATTATTAATCCAACTTTTTGTTGAATAATCCCAATTTTTTTTAATACTTTGTAATATTTAATCTGGTGTACACCTTTTCAGGGAGTTATTTCCCCCTCGCCTTATAGGGTAACAAAGCATCATTTCGAGTTGGTGTTAAAACTTTGCAGTAAGTTTTACTTATCAATTAAGCATGAATATTTCTTTATCGCGATTAAAGTTTATTGTTTATTCTCACTTGCAAAAACATTATAAAACATCTCTATTTTCTCCTCGGACAAATTTGCATAGCTGATTTGAACTTAAAATAAATCCAAGTTTAAAAGCTTTTTAAAAAAATGGGTGAATGAAATGAATTTTTTGGGCTCTTGTCATTATAAAAATTGGCGATCTTTTTTTAATACAAATTGCCAATCTTTAATTATACAAATACACATCTTACAGAAATAACATGTTGGGAAAACCAAAATATTACCTCTCCGTGTCGAGAAGATTAAATAACCTTAAGTATCCAATGAAAACGTCGACCTTTTTGCCCTCATCCTTTCCCGCGCTTTGCGCTTCCGCATTTCATCCTTACTCTCAACATTATCTTCCTCCATATTACATACAAAAATCAAATACTCACAAAAAGAAGTGGCAAAAACCTGCTGGCTCTTTACAACCACTTAATTTGACTTAATATCCAATTTCCAACAACAATAATATACCGGTAGTTTAATTGACAACCTACTAGCATCGAAATTCCCATTAAGAATGGCTCCCGCGGATACAAAAGGGCAATTTTCAACTAGGTGGGCGTTATCTCATTAGATTTGAAAAATATCATTTGTCTTTTTTAACAATGCCTAACCGTTTGGATTTTTTTAAAGCAATCTTAGCACCAAAAAATATTTTTTGGTACAAAATAAATGTTTTATATTCTTATTAAGAATAAAACAAGAGGATAAAAAAGGTCTGTCCTCTCGTAATTTTTTAAGCTTTTATCATGATTACTCTATACAACAGTAACAAGGAGTATAAACCCATTAGTGGAAGTAGTATTTTTTTTCTGAAACAATCTCGCTTATGTTTATCCTCTCTAGACTTCGCTAAAAACGTATTACTTCTACGTAAAATATTAATAGACAGGCAAGGATTCATACCATTAAAGGAGCGCAATATTATCCATATTTTCATTTCATATACAGAGAAAGGAAATTATTATGTTTCTGAGAGGAGCTTCCCATTTTTGTTGTTGTTTTGTAAAATATATCGCAATGCACGGGCCTTGATAGATATAGGAGGCAATGAATGAAATACATCACAATGCACGTGCCTTGATAAATATAGGAGGCAATGAATGAAATATATCACAATGCACGGGCCTTGATAGATATAGGAGGCAATGAAGGAAATATATCGCATGCACGGGCCTTGGTAGATATAGGAAGCAGTGATAATCTCTCTCTTTGCACGAGAGGTTTATCTTTAATATTTAAATAAATATAATTATTTTTAATTATTTTAATCTTCAATAATTAACATTAATAATAGTTAAATCGTTTAAAATAAAGTTATACCTATTATCTTCTCAAACTTTGCTAATATTGACGCCCCTCTTCCCGCTTTCTTCAAATTTTGGGGTATATATACGATTCGTTTCCATTATAATAGTAAGGAAAAACCGCAAATGCGAAAACCTTTGGTAGCGATCCTACCTTAGGGTGGCTAGACGTTTCTCGTAACCCTAGCTGATCGCCGCGTATATCCTAAAACCAAACGATGATAATGGAGTAGAAGCCAATGATACAGATTGGTGTCTATGTGGAATGGACGGAAGACCAGTGGATGGTGGTGTTAGAAGCCAGTGTAAGTGCAGACGGGTGTCAATGTGGGATTGACAAAGAACAGAAGATGGTGGTGATTAGAAGCCAGTATGTACAGACTGGTGTCCACGTGGAATGGACGAAGACCAGAAGATGGTGGGGATTAGAAGCCAGTAAGAACAGACTAGTGTCCGTGTGGTATGGACAAAGACCAGAAGATGGTGGTGTGAGAACTCAAGTAGAGGAGCCATTTCCGTGACTGTGAAAGCAGTTCGGAAATGGCGAACACGTTTGCTCCGATACGCAAACTGCGAACGCGGTCACGTGGGTGTAACAACGGACAGACACACAGACACACACACACACAGACACGGCCGTTACAGAACCTCTCCTGGACTACGTCACACGGAGAGTTAAAAATGGGCTAAATTTGAAGTTTAGCTTGAGGAAATTTTCCCTTTAAACACACAATTAAAATAAAATTACGGATCAGCGTCATTTACACAAGCCAAATTTTAAGCTTTAAGGCGAGTAAATTTCAATGCTGCTTCAAGTTAAATCTTACAGTAAAGAAAAAGCAATTTCCAAGTTAAATCAGAACTTAATTATCGACTTTGATATTTTGGTTGGAATAATAGTGATTTAAAATTAAATTTAAGTACTACATTTGATTGTCCTAATTAGTACTTTCTCACAAAAATAACTCTGCTTTTGATTACGATCTCCCTTAAAAGTCATAATCATACCTAACACAAGTCACTGAGTATTTGTGATTAAATCACGTAAAAGTCTTGTACAACATTTTAGAAGCAACTAACCGTGGAGAAAATTGGAACGATGTTCCATGTGTAAAAAGAATTGAGAATTTAATTTTGCGGTACTGCAAAAAATCAGAGCGATGTTTGGAAGAACATAACGTACGTGTGTGTTCCGCTAAAAGTATCTATTTTAAACGCTTCTCAAACATCAATTACATAAGCTTTATTTAACCCTACTCCTTTCATGGAAATTTCCATGTTATTATCACCCCTTGAATAGTCCTTTGAAAGTCTTGTCGCCAGTTGCACAGGAAATCATCACAACAACGAGCGGACGACGTTTCAAAAACTTTGCGATTATATAGAAGGCCCAGACGAAATTACAGTCGTAAATAAAACTAACCACACTCATTACGTCCATTTACTATTAATCCATTTTACTTTTATAATTTACTGAATATAGTTTGAGTGGAAAAAAGCATCCTGCGCTACTGCATATGCAAATGAAAGAAAAATAGAGAGATGGACCAAGAAGTTTGAGGTAATTTATGTTTTAACCGAACCTACATAAATCGCCATTTCATAATCGCTTCAAACTGTGATCGGTTCGCGTGGGTTAAAAACTGGCTCCCTAACCGTTCCTCTTAAGATAGAGTCTCCATGACTAGATACAGGGTTAAGAAGGAACTTCCTGTATGCGTATACAAAGATGGTAGACGGGACGTAAACGTTACCAGTCGGAGTCCAGTCCACCAAAGTCCTTTTGTTTGAAGCCACGTATAACGTCTTGAAACCAAAAACTGGATGTTCCTTCTAGAAAAATAAAAGATGCTCGAAAACCAGACTCTATTTTAACCCAAACTTTAAAAAGGATCTATTTATCGTTAACTTTGTTTTCCAATATTAAATTTAAAATATTAAGGATATGAGCTATAGATCTAGTTTCTGAGTTTGAATTGACATGCCTGCTGAACCCAGTACTTCACGGTCCACACTGCAGTACCTCAAGGGACATAGGTTCAATTCCAGTTTTTACAGAACTATTGATTTGATCGAGTAGATTTTAATTGGGTGCTTTCGCTTTTCATCCCCATATAGTTTTTATTATTATACTTGCTGTTCCCTTATGGAATAATTTGCATTTCTAATAAGCCATTTTTTTTTTATTTTTCAGAAATGTCAAAAATATAGATGTCAGTAAATCTAAAATTTCCGATACAGAGTTCACTTCATAAATGAACCAAAAAAATGTATATTGCGTGTTAAAAAGTAAAAATATACCTTATGGGTTATGGAATAAAAATATGGAATAAAGTTATCCATTGGGTTATGGAATAAATGATAAATATTTTAATACTGTTACAATAATTACCTTGCCCCTTTTTTAATTTTTCGCGGAATTTTAATTCCGGTAAAATTTAAGAAAGAGCCCAAAGCGACTGTGCCGGTGCCGGTAAAACGCCGCTCTCTGAATGAGAGAGAGAAGGTAAAACGCTCTCGCGCTCTGAGAAAAAGAGAGATGGCGCCCTCGTAGAAAAATTAATTTCGTTAATTTTACTTGTACTGTAATTCATGTTAATGGAGGGTGTCACTAAGGTGAGAGGATTATGACGTTGCAATATATAGAAAATAAATTATAGTAGCTTGTCGCTTCGCTGAGAGAGAAAAGAGGTAAACTATACGGGGATCCACGTGAGCCGTGTAAAATTAGTATTACCAGAAGGGGATAATAGAAGAAGGATGACACTCTGTATCCTCTTAATGCTTTAGTTATGTAACGTCATTCTTCCCAGGCTCACCCTTTTAGTTTGCTTTCCCGCTCATCAAACTACAAATGGGCATCGCACTGTAAGGTGAATTCTATAGTTGTTTGGCACTAAATCCCCAGCAATTATCCCACAAACCTCGTCTTGACGTGGGACAAAATTCAGAAGCGCGTCTAGCCAAATATTTAAACGCTAATTCTAGGAGAGCGGTCGCTCTCTTAGATAAGACTTGATACTGCCTCTAATACTAAAGGAGGGTTCTTTGATTGGCCGTAACGTTTTTCGTATTGTGTTTGCTGCTTTGAAATTTTGCGAGTGAACTAAAATTTGGGCCCTAATTTTGTGGTTAAAATTTCAAAGAAATCCAACTAATAGTTAATTCTATAAAGAATAAAGTTGTTAAGGGTGGTTTTAGAATCCATAAAATTGATCCGACATTTGGTGAAAGATACTATATTCTTCACTATTGATACTTTTTTAAGTCTTGTTGTAATCAAGGCATTTTTGATTATAGAGTAATGATGAGGGAACTATTTATCGTGTATGTGATTCGGTTTAGTAACCTTGCTCTAAATGTTCCGATGTTGGGAAGAGTGACGTTACACCTACCCCGCTTTGTGGTACACTTCTCTCAAAGAGAAGTATTATATACTTCTGGTATTACTGGCCACTATACGTTCATCAGCAGAATCTTTTGGCCTATCCACATTATTATTGGGGGAGAGGGGGCTCACGTCCTAGGAGGGAGTAAGGAACGTTAGTCTCAAGTCTCTCCTCCCTGGTCCTAGCACCATTGCCAGAGGCATATTGTGCACCTGGCCTATCCACATAGACGCCGTTCTGTACTGATTGGTTTGGAAAATTACAATTTTCCGGTATTTGTCTATCCCACATGGACGCTAGTCTCTACTTATTGGATGCTAATATCACCATCTTTCTTTGTCTATCCCACATAGACGCCAATATACAGGGTGTTTCTGGAAAGTCTGGCACAAATTAACAGGCATGTTCCTTGGGTCAAAAGGAGTCCGAAAGGTCCTATGACGTTTTGGGGTAAAACGCTCCGTTGCGACGTTATGGGCTCTCAAAAGTAGGCCGAAAAACAAGGAGATTTTGCAGAATTATAGCACTAGTATTGTGGTTTTGACCCAATTGTTTTCGATTATTGAGCATAAGTCAATGATCGAAATAAGTTCAAACTTAGTGGAAGACCGTGAACGTGTTAAACGGCCAAAAGCGTTAATCCCTTTGTTTTTATTAATGATTGTAATTAAAGGTAAGGAAAGTAGCTCAGATATCGGTTACTTGTTTGTTCAGATGTACTGGTAACTGACCAGTCTTTTATTCTTTATTTGAATAAGACACATTACCTTTACAATAATTCGAATGAACCCCTTAAGTTTTACAATAATTCGAATGAACCCCTTAAGTTTTACAATAATTCGAATGAACCACTTAAATTTTACAATAAATCGAATCGAACCCATTAATTTTACAATAATTCGAGTCGAACCTATTAATTTTACAATAATTCGAGTCGAACCCATTACATTTACAATAATTCATATTGAACCCATTACATTTACAATAATTCGAATGAACCCCATTACATTTACAATAATTCGAATGAATTCCATTACGTTTACAATAATTCTAATGAACCCCATTACTTTTACAATAATTCGAATTGAACCCCACTACTTTTACAATAATTCGAATGAAACATAATTACATTGTTCTACAAAAATTGCTCAAAATGGGCACCATCAACGTTTAAGCAAACTTGCGCGTGTACGCCATGAAGCACGATATGGTACACACATTTAAGCCGTCTGTAAAAAACCTACAACTTCTGACGTTGAAAACTACCCTAATGTTTAGACCAACACAGCAGGGGGGAAATTCGAATTATTGTAAATCTAATGGGTTCGATTCGAGTTACTGTAAATGTAATGGGTTCGATTCGAATTATTGTAAATGTAATGGGTTCGATTCGAATTATTGTAAATGTAATGGGTTAGATTCGAATTATTGTAAATGTAATGGGTTCGATTCGAATTATTGTAAATGTAATGGGTTCGATTCGAATTATTGTAAATGTAATGGGTTCGATTCGAATTATTGTAAATGTAATGGGTTCGATTCGAATTATTGTAAATGTAATGGGTTCGATTCGAATTATTGTAAATGTAATGGGTTCGATTCGAATTATTGTAAATGTAATGGGTTCGATTCGAATTATTGTAAATGTAAAGGGTTCGATTCGAATTATTGTAAATGTAATGGGTTCGATTCGAATTTTTGTAAATGTAATGGGTTCGATTCGAATTATTGTAAAATGTAATGGGTTCGGTTCGATTTATTGTAAAATTTAAGGGGTTCATTCGAATTATTGTAAAACTTAAGGGGTTCATTCGAATTATTGTAAAAGTAATGTGTCTAATTCAAATAAAGAATAAAAGACTGGTCAGTTACCAGTACATCTGAACAAACAAGTAACTGAGCTACTTTCCTTACCTTTTATTACAATCATTAATAAAAACAAAGGGATTAACGCTTTTGGCCGTTTAACACGTTCACGGTCTTCCACTAAGTTTGAACTTATTTCGATCATTGCCTTATGCTCAATAATCGAAAACAATTGGGTCAAAACCACAATACTAGTGCTATAATTCTGCAAAATCTCCTTGTTTTTCGGCCTACTTTTGAGAGCCCATAACGTCGCAACGGAGCACTTTACCCCAAAACGTCATAGGACCTTTCGGACTCCTTTTGACCCAAGGAACATGCCTGTTAATTTGTGCCAGACTTTCCAGAAACACCCTGTATTTGTTTGGCTTCTAACACCACTATCATCTGGTCTTTATCTGTACCACATAGACGCCAATCTGCAATATTGGTTGATACACCTTCATCATCGTTAAAATACACGCGGCGATCGCCTAGGGTTACGAGAAGCGTCTAGCCTTCCTCCATAGCTTAACGCAATTGGGCTGTTCTTTCACTTCGGTGGGGTTCCAAACCGTTATATACTATCTATTTGTTTATGGCAAAGCCTCAGGTATACGCTGCATTTCAAACGTGGTAGTCTCATCCCTCAATATTCTTCAATTGTTCATTCTTAAAACGATGTCACACTCACACACAATAAGGTGAATTGTTAACGAAGAAAAAATATAATATTAATTATATTAATTTTAATATTTAAGATAATCTTGTTTCTCAGCTCAATTTTAATACAGAAAGAGTAAAAAAGTCGTCTACTTGTGTGCGTCCGTTGTTACACTATTGCACCGCGTTAGCAGTTTGCTTGTGTTGGTAAGTAAAGAAAGCCTACAAAATTATTATTTCTTTTTTCAATACAAAAAAACTAAAATATGGGAAATATTTTTCTTAATTGCGCTGCATTTACTAGCTTTGTAGCTATAAAGCTCTGTTTCTTACGATATTTCAAGAACATCTTTTGACATTTATATTTGAAATTGAAATGGGAGTTTACATATTTATTAAACTATACTACATTTATATATAGCCTAAACGCTAATTTAAGTACTGAAAGGTAAGTAAGAAAGTGTTGATGAATGTTATGCCGTCCATTGATGATTTATCTGTTCGTAGTGGACCGGAATGTTAACATTGAAGGCGTGAGATGAATTGAAATTTGTCTTGTTTTTGTGTCCACTTTAACGATTCAGAGTGAGCCGGAAGTTAAATACACATTAAAATAAGGATATTTAGATTGATTTATTGTATCACTAGTCATGACGACAACGAGATCGCGGTTGTTGAAGGTTTGATCAAAATTAGGTTATAGCGTCGAAGTCCCCATTCTCTGTAAGTGATGCCAGAGGAAAATCAGCTTGCTTTTGTTAAGTCTAGAGCTCGGCATTTTCTATCCATTATCCACAAATTAGTGGATAACAGAGAGTAGTACGCCAGTATGGCGTACAAGATGGCGGCCACGGTTAAGACGGAGGAGTCGTGTTTTTTCGCTCCCTCGTCTTTTTTTGGGGAGGAATACCTGTCAATCTTTGATTGATTTTGTAAGCTTAAAGGTAAGATTTTTTTTGTAAGCTTAAAGGTAGGAATGAATTTATAAAGACCATAATATAAAGTGTGAAATATTTATTTCGCAAGAACAATGACGACTAATTTGTGTTAATAAAAATGTCTGCAGACAAAGCCCCAATCAATTAAAATATATACAATTTTACAAATTTAAAATTATTTAATGTAACCATAAGGTGTTGTAGTATAATCGGGGAAAACGCGAACTTTATCCACGACCACCTGATATGTTTTGGTCTGTTCTATCGTAATTAAAGTATGATTGGGCAGGCGACGTATTTGGGGTCCAATGGGTACCTGCACAGCGTTTATTTCAGGTTTCCCCTGGTTGTTTACGCCTAATAATTTTTTCATGATATCAAAATTAACATAATTTTCTGTAGATGTGTTTAAGTAGAATCCTTTAACTTTAATAATGTTAGTAATTTTATCAGTTGCGGGATCGTAAATGTTCATGGAATAGTTTTTAGCCCCAGCACTTCCGAACTCACAAATATATGCGTCTTTTCCGTAAGGTTCTAGTTCATTTTTTAATTCCCCAAGATAATCCCCCGTCGGGAGTATAGGGACGCCATCTGGTGAGAGGTAGATAAGGCTATCTGTATCCATATAAAAACAGAGGTCACCTACCATCTCAAGATGCTTTAAAAGATGAAGTCGCGCTATTGTTGTTGTATAACACGCTATTACCACGTTTGTATGCTTATGAGCTATCTCATTTTCGGCAAGGTCTTCTGATTTGACTAAGATGGTGTTGTCATTTAAAGTCAAGAGACTTTTTACTTCTTTATCGGGGTTAAGGATCAATTCGTATAGAGTCTTGGCGTCTTTTATGATGTCTGTTGAGGCGTGTCTAGTTTTCTGTCCAAATTTCCCCCAAAAAGAGTTAAGCATAAGCTTACTGAGGCATCTTAACCCTTCGTTCTTTTCAATTTTATCTATATCTAGATCTATCCCCTCAACTTCTTTGTAGTTCCTGACATATTTCTCTTTGTCCTCCTGTGTGACGCAATCGGAGGGGAAACCGCTAGCCAGGGTTTTATATTCGAGAAAGGCATTGACGTAGTCTTTAAAAAGACCACCCTGTTTAGTCTCGGTGTCGTATTGTGTGATCTTGTACGACCAGGCTTCGTACATGCGAGTAATAGTGTACCCCCTCTCTACAGCATACCTTAGCTCGTCTGTAACCCAGGTACCCCGCAGCTCTCTCTCATCAGGCCTGTGTGTACAGTCACCTTGAAACTGAGTTTTGCAACAAGTGTAGCATAGGGGGAGGGTTAGCTTCCCGTTTATCCTAGCGGGTAAAACAGGGTGTGTTAGATTTTGAGCTGGTAGTACATCACACTTGAGAAGGCCATCAAAAGAAAATATGTCAGGAAAATTATCTAAAATAATTTGAGGATGACCAATAGGAATTTTACCCGTTTTGTTCACGAAAGGATATAAACTGGTGAAATCAACGTAGTGCATTTTTTCTGTACCAGTTGTTTTATGGTATAGTTTATTAGCGCAGCACCTGCCTCCGAAGAAAGCATCTCGGGGGTTTAATCTTTTTGATGTTTTAATACGAATATCGTTACGTTTAAGAAATTCATTTATTTCGGTGTTATTTGTTTTGTCTTGCTGCCAGTCGCATTCCCATTTGACATTCACTTTGTAGTGGAGAGCTTCTAGTTTACAAATTTTTTTCTCGGTTTTTGTGTACCTCGTATTTAATGTTTGAGTGGGGTCGCCATGTAAAATCATGTTCCTATTTACGGGGAAATGAATTTTGCAACCGTGATAATAGCAGCCCATATACTCGAACACTTCTTTGTTTGTGGGACAATAACCATCTACCTTTAGGGTCTGCAGCTTAACCTCCTTGCCTCTAAAAGAGGATTGAATGAGAATGTTTCTATCGTATGACGTCCATTCTAGCCATTCAATGGCTCCTAATGACTGATTTTCCCCAAGTCTATAGTAGTTTGAAGGAATGATACTAATTGTGTTTGGTTTGAGATAATTTTTCCGGAAGACATAGGAACAAACACCCGGTAGGGTAACTGAGCCGCAATTAAATGGGTCTACGCTAGTAACTTTAAGTAGGAGAGCCCGAAAAGTTACACATCCTAAAAATAAGAGTAAAGTGTCGTTTTCGCAATAATAATACAGTTCTTTTAAAAAATTAAAGCCTTTACCCTTACTGACTTCTGAAGTGTGCCATTTTAAAAAAGTGTCCAAGTTTTTCCTGGTGAAATACTGACACCCGTAAGCTTCTGTCGGTGGTAGAGTGTTCTCCAATACGTAGTTAGTCTCCTCTTGTCTGTCTATATCGAACTCGTGACCCAATACGTTGAAAAGGAAATGAGGAAAATACCCTTTAGCGGCATTAGGGAGGCCGAAAGTAGCGGGGAACTTGGATAAAGCGACTGGGATGAAATTGTACGAGTCAAGGAATAACAGATTAGAAAGTTTCATTTCTAAAATACGTGTACCGTTAATTTTCAAAGATTCGGGTACAAATTTCTCGTCACGATTAATTATTTCCCTTATTAATAGTTGGTTGTCATAGTTACTGCCGAAATGAGACACCACGATGACTTTCTTCACGTCGAATAAGCGGACTAAGTAGTCGAGGAAGGCAGCTATGGGTTTCCCACCTGTGAAGCGTTGTTTGCGAGGTCCAAATTGATTACATTTAATACAATTAAAATCGAGGGACGTTTCGTCAATGCAGTCTAAGCAGACAGAGATGCTAACGCATAAGATGGCTTGATGCTCGTACGCGCCCAACTTTTCCGTACATCTTTTCGTTTGTATACATTCAACGTCGAAGAAAACGTAGATGAGTTCTGGTAAATTACGGCGTGGTTTTTTCGCGGGGATAATGCAGGGGGTTTTATCCTTGATCACCTGAATGTAACATAAATGGTCGCTGGGTTGGTGTTTTCCACATACATGACAGAAAATCTCCCCACAGCTGTGTCTAGTAGTACGTTTTCCGAAATCAATTGTTTTAAAGCAGTTTTTACAAATGTAAAGCCGCTCGCAAAGTGCTTTTTTGTTACCAATCGGAACAAAATGACTGTTATAACAATCGTCACCCCAGAATTTTCGTAGGCAGGAACCGCATGTTTTTTCTTGTCCATGGCAAACAGTCGGACGCATACATTTAAAGCAAAAGTCATTGCATTTATGAGATTGAACCTGCCAGTAAGGTGTGAGGCATTTTTCGCAAAAGTGGTCGTGACTAAACAATGGTTTTAAATTTGTTATGACATTATAATGATTACTCTCGTTAAGCAGGAAGAGACGTGGTCGGGTATCTGTAGGGTCATTTTCGCCTAAAATTAAAATGGGTACTCTGTTTTCGAATTTATAGACGAATATAGAATAGGAGGATAAGTAAACTTTAAATTTCTGGAATGAATCGGGGGTACCGCATTCAGGCACAGAGACTCCTGCCTTTTGACAAAGATCTAAAGCCTCTGTTTTTTGGCTTGTGTAACGGGGTCCTGTTTGTGATATGGTCACGTAACGATTTTTTAACTCGGTGTTGTTTTTGTTGTTCATGTGGACACGATGAGCGACAGCAACACAAAGGCTACGCGCAAGACACAGATTATCCGTGTTTGGGATTCGTCGAATCCCCCTTCGATCCTTTGAGAAAATACTGAAGGGCTTAAGATGACGCCGGTTAGACCGTCCATACCCTTCTGGTATTCTAACGATACTGAATATCATTTTTACAGGTCCTTGAAAAAAATGTTCGATTTCATCGTCATAAAGTAATTCGGCTAGTTGATCAAAGAGGAAAGAAGGGTCTACTTGATCTAATCTTTTAAAGGATAATTCGAGTTCCGAACGACAGTTTACACCTAGACTTCGTAAAGTTATTTGTACGTAATCTGTTGCTCGGTACTCGCTTAATATATGTTCCGTAATAGTACATATACTATCAACCGGATCGTCCGTTATATTTAGAATTATTTCCCTGCCATACATATAAAAATGTTCGAAAAATCTCTCGCTTTGCTCTAAAATCTCGCAAGAGGGTACATCTTCTACAGGAGATGGGGGACACCCCCCACCCCATTGGTCATAGACATCAGCCTCGTGCATCTCCTCGGCCTCCTCTGAATCTACAATGGAACTCTCTTCGCTGGGGGCGTAGTCGGAAAAGTTCAAGGACATGTATTCGAAGGGGTCGTTCTCCGTCCCGTCGTGTTGAATGGAACTCTTTTCGCTGGGGGCGTAGTCGGAAAAGTTCAAGGACATGCATTCGAGTGGTTCGTTCTCCGTCTCGTCTTGTTGACACGCGTTATCTAGAATCTCCCCCATCTCCCTGCCTGTTTGAGAATTATCGAAATGGGCTATCAAAGATTCTTCTTCACGGTTATCACGTTCTAATTCTTGCTTCCGCCTTTTCACGCGGTCCGAGTAAGCAATTTTTAAAGGGCTAGGAATTAAATTCCTTAGATGTTCCAATTCGTCTAGTGTTTGACACGTTTCAGGGGTACGAGGAACGTTCTTCATATAGTCTATTAGATCGAGGAACGTTTGAATAATATTTAAACCGCCATTTATGATAAAACCGGGTAATGTTGAAGGTATATTAGCAGGATTTAAGTGTAAATAAGAGCATAGAAAATAATAAAACTTGTATATTTCGACTATGTTCCAAGGCTTATTTACGGCCATTTCGTCAAGTGTCCAGCGAAGTGCTTCAGCGTCCATGTTGAGGTTTTGACGATTGATGTTCGACTGTGAAGTACTGTTATTTTCTCACGTTCTTTATACTAGATTTCTACCCCCCCTTCTCTTCCTCCTCTCAAGGGGGGGGGGTCAAGGACAGTTGATTTTTCGAAATTATTGACTAACAATACAAGGTACTAGCAAAGGCCATCGCAGCTGATTTCCGACATGTTTAAACACGTCTAACATTGTTTGACAGTGAACAATAGGTGATGGCTTGACAGGGTGTCAAATAGTCGTATAACAAAACAACGAATTTGCAATAGATTTTATAATTCCACAAAAGGAATAATTATAACAAAAGAGTTGGTGCGACATTCCACTAGGTGGGGACTTCTTCAACAATGACATTGAGAAAATGTTCGGAAAGAATTTCTTCAATCAATCAAATTGTGACAGTTCTATTTAAGGAATGTTGAGAATAGTAGATAAATAGGTCAAGTTTACTATTGTGTAATTTATTTACTCCTCAACTGTCAGGTACACAAAGCTTGTCAGGAATTCGTCGGATCTTGGAGATTTAAAAACTGCTCATTGTGCTATTTATCTTATTGGTCTTGAGAGTGCTGGAATTCCTTAATCCCTGGTTTGAACAAGATGGCCCAAGGGCTGGGCCTTAATAGTAATTTTACACGGCTCACGTGACCCCCCGTATAGTTGACAACTAAAAACATTTCTGAAACACAATCGTGTATCCCTTTAATTTCTAATAACGTCACATTTCAAATAATATTAATGAAACTAAATTGTGCACCCCACTAAAGTATAATTTTTAAAAACCATACGAATCAAATAATGTATTTAAACAAAATCCTGGATCCCCTAAACCAGAAATCACTATGACCGTAAGGCGTCCCCTCTATTTTACGAAACCTAACCTAACCATCCAGCATAATCTCTGATGTATCACGCGCACAAAGTGCAGTAGTGCACGAAAATTATCATCTTGTTTCCCTTCACTCAAAAAAGCCCGCGAGATTTAAACTACCTTTCTTTCCTCTCTCTCCGAGCGGGATGCCCCCTCTCCCTCTTCCCCCTCTCACTAATACACGGCTCACGTGACCCCCCGTATAGTTGATTTCCAATAAATCGTACAACTAAAAACATTTCTGAAACACAATCGTGTATCCCTTTAATTTCTAATAACGTCACATTTCAAATAATATTAATGAAACTAAATTGTGCACCCCACTAAAGTATAATTTTTAAAAACCATACGAATCAAATAATGTATTTAAACAAAATCCTGCATCCCCTAAACCAGAAATCACTATGACCGTAAAGCGTCCCCTCTATTTTACGAAACCTAACCTAACCATCCAGCATAATCTCTGATGTATCACGCGCACAAAGTGCAGTAGTGCACGAAAATTATCATCTTGTTTCCCGCGAGATTTAAACTACCTTTCTTTCCTCTCTCTCCGAGCGGGATGCCCCCTCTCCCTCTTCCCCCTCTCACTAATATACCAGGCAGGCAGTTCTCTCTCTACGCGGAGCTTCGTATCGCCACCGCGTACGCTAGCGATCTCTCTCTCTCATCGTAAGCGTACGTTTCGCGGACGCGACCGGTTTCCCTCTCTCTCTCATCGTAAGCGTTCGTTTCGCGGACGCGTCCGGGACAGGGACAGGGGTTTTGGTGCCGTTTCTTAAATTTTACCGTAATTAAAATTACGTGTAAAATTAAAAACGCACCTAAAAATACGCTTATAATCGAAGAAGGGGAGAGGGTTCTTCAACAATGACCTTAGGTCTTTGAAGATGTTAGGAAAATATTTCGTCAATCAAATATCGACAGGTCGAGCTAAGGAATGTGGGTCATAGTAGATAAATAGGTCAAGTTTACTATTGTGTTATTTACTTACTCGTCAGCTGTTATGGAGGCAAGTACACAAAGGTTGTCAAGAATTCGTCGGATCTTGGAGGTTAACCCTCAAAAACTACTTATTGTATTCTTTATATTACTGATTTTGGGAATGTTAGAATTCCTTAATATTTGGTTTCAGAACTTTGACATAAAAATACGCCTACAATCTAACAACGGAACAGTCAAGGACAATAGATATTTCGCGA
This sequence comes from Phalangium opilio, assembly GCF_054372755.1. Taxonomy (NCBI): domain Eukaryota; kingdom Metazoa; phylum Arthropoda; class Arachnida; order Opiliones; family Phalangiidae; genus Phalangium; species Phalangium opilio. Next base: position 8,827,190 of record NW_028324226.1, read on the forward strand.
TAGCTACTTAGGAAATTTAGTATAAAAACCGTGGAACACGACAGAGGAGAGTATCATTATTCGAGAAGACCTTAAACGTGCAACATGGAAAATCAAGAAGCTGTTAAGAGGAAGATTGGCGTAACTAACGAACGAAAAATCAACGGTAGATTCCACATTTCTAGAGAGTTGTTCCTGACAACGGGCTTCGTGAACGGCACCCTCGATCCCGAGATTCGCTTATGTAAGAAGCAGTCGGTAAAAAGTTTCGCCATTTCAACAAGTACCTGGGAGAAGTTGATCCCGCGTTTACCCGTATTAGCAGGCTGGACGGCGGGCCACGAAACCAATAACTTTGAAATCGTTTTGATCGATAACGCAAATGAAAAAACAACTGTAGTGGCGTATCATAATACGTGTCACATTAAAGATCTACTAAATGAGGACTCCATTGTTCTGGACAGTATGGAAACAGCGGCATTGAACCGAGTTTCGAACGCCGTTAAGGAGCATCTTATTAAGTTAAGTAACCATGAAATTGTATTCACGCACATGGCTGATATTATTATAGAATTTTATAATGATATTTATGATAATTTATACGGCGAACACGATCGCATACCGTGTTTAGATGGGCAGCCCGAAAAATTCGATGCAGTGGTGGGTTACTTCACCAATTTCGTAACATCGTACCAAGTGGTAATGAAATTTAATAATGTACTGGAAGAAGAAAATCTTGAAAGTAAATTTTATAACTATAATGTATTCTCGGTAATTTCGGGTCAAATAACATTTTTAAAAGAGAGAATGCACATGTTAACGCATTTTTAAATTTATGTCTGTTTGATAATTTGTTTTTTTTTTCATTGATGTTTCAAAAATAAATTGAATTTAAAACTGAAAAACTGTTCCATTTTATATAACTAATACAACACAGAAATGATATAAATTTCTAGTTTTTAAATTTTAAGCCTAAGAAATATAAAAGTAGATATAACTAAAGTGTAGGAAAAACTTGTCGATTTTTTGATAGGAACTTATTTTAAATAAAACGAAGTAAATAAGGCAAAAACAATTTATTTTATTTAAAATATTTACAACAATTTTTTTTTTTTTTTTTTACTTCCCCCCTCCCCCACCTCAATCGATTGAGAGGTTTCGCACGAGTGTACGGACCCCCTCGAACATCACGTCGTCCCGGTTCTCTTACACTCGTGCGTGGCCCGGGGGGACTTCGAGGAAACGTACCCGACGGTACGTCGACAACTGGGCGAGCTCCTGCGTCACTCTATTGGGAAAGAGAAAGAGAGAGAGAGTTATTCTATACGTTAATAAATAAAGTATTGGATAACAACAAATAATAAAGAAATTAACTCACCGGAACCCGCGACAGTTGAGGGCCAGGAGGCTAAAAAAGAAAAATTAAAATTTAGATAAACGAATCATTAAATAATGCATGAAAACTTACTCGTGGGGTATAAAAACGCAGTTATTATACACGACCTGCCTTACTTGATTAAGCAGGTCGTGCATAAAGTCGTCATCCGCCACGACCTCCGCTAGTCCCGCCAGGTACGTTGTTATTTCATATACCAAGCTGTAAATAAATAAAAATTATAATACCGTAGTGTAACGTAAAACAAAAGGTTCACTTACAAGTCCCCGTTGATGTTTAAGTCATCCACTCCCGGCCGGGGCATAGCTAGCCACGGATAGTATATGGCCGGGAGTGGTAGATATTCCAGTTGAGGTTCGGGGGAGGGGGTGCATGGTGGTGGTGGGCTCGGTGGCGGCGATGGATTACGGGGCCTTGGCCCTACCACGCAGAGTGGTCTTGGAGGTGGTGGCGAGGGGGCTAGCTCCAGGGACTCGGGGGTCCCAGAGCGGGAGGAGTCGGAAAACTCTATTGGGGAATACGGGGTATCAACCCCATGGACGTAGCTATAGAGAAAGATTTTCTAAGTCTTAAATAAAACTAAGTTTTAAAAAAAGTATTTCTTACCATGTTGCGGAAAGGTCCATCGCTCCGTGTTGGCTGTGGTGGTGGTGGTTCATGGTTCAGAGAGAATGATAACTTTGAGGTCTCAACCTCTTCATTTTATACTTTTTACTAGGGTCAAGGCGTGTTCGAGAGCAAACAAATGACTTCGAGGTATTTAGTACGTACAAGGGTAGAAAATTTTCGCGGGCAAAATTATACGAAACCTTGCCATTGGACTAAAAATGTATTTCAGGCGACTTTTCTTTTCTTTGGGTGACATTTAGAGAAACCCCTTCAGCGTTTCTTCGATTGACCGTACAAGGGTCTTTAGTTTAACCGTATTTACCATCTCAAATAGTGACAGTCCATGTTAAAAGCTTCGCCCCTATAGTGAAAGGCAGCATGATGGCCCTACTTTTCAAAATTATTTCTACGCGTTCACGATGGCCTACCCGCGCCGCGCTTCCCCCCTCCCCCCCCCGCGTGTCGTTTGGGCCCCCCCCCTACCCCCGCGTTTGGGGTTCGCGACCCGGGGTTTGCGCGCGTTCGCGTATTAATTGAATACGTTTAAGTACGAATGATAGTTACAAATAAGTTTCATTCGAGTATTAGCTATGATACCGTTCACTACACCTGGAAATTTGATTATTTTCGGTCCTTCGGGATCAGGTAAGACAGTTTTATGCAAACGAATAATTGAAAATAAGGACAAAATGTTTGAACCTAAAGTCGATTTAGTTGTTTGGCATTATAGTATATATCAGCCTTGCTACGATAAATTGACAGAAATGGGCGTAATAATGCGTCAAGGTTTACCCGACGTTACTATATACGATGGCTCTAAAACAATACTAATCGTCTTAGACGATCTCATGTTAGAAAATAAAAATAATATTTTATCAGAAATATTTACTAAGCAATCTCACCATAGGAAATTATTCGTCATCACCCTTTTACAAAACATATTTGAAAAAAACTTGAGAACAGCCTCTTTAAACGCTCATTACATGATTCTTATGAAAACTGTGAGAGATCTTATGCAATTAGTGGCTCTCTCTAAACAATTGGCTCCCAACAACTCTAAATTTATTGTAGAATGTTATCTGGATGCGACAGAAAAACCTTACGGGTATTTACTTTGCGATTTAACCCAGAAATGTCATTCCGATTTAAGGTTTAGAACAAATATTTTACCGGGAGAACAAATAGTCATCTATACTCCCAAGAAGAAAACGATATAATTAAACGACATTACTAAAATTTAATCATTCTTTACGATGTCACCACCGAGAAAGGTCAAGAAAACATCGGGTATTAAAAAGAAAAGTTTAGCCGCTAAAAACATCAATTTAATAGCCGCTTTGGGGCAATTAAAAAAACCTCAAAGATTAGCTATTCTTAAAAACTCTAATCGAGAAATTATTGATTCAATCAGCGAGTGTTGTCACAACGCCTTACAAGGAGCTGTCAATCTGAAACCCGACGTATATAATAAATTGTGTAAGCACAAGAAACATATTCGTAAAATTGCTTGCAAAAATACTCATTGGAAAGCCAAAAGGACCATATTATCTAAACAAACAGGAAGCGGTTTCTTTAGTGTCCTTTTTCCAATAATTTCAAGCCTTTTAGGCGGTTTATTCTCAAAATGAATAAAACACTAGTTTACGCTAATAAAATGACATTAGTACCCTTGGAGCAACAACAACCTGAACAAAGTCATAGCCCATCAAATCAATTAATAACATCAAATAATGAGATTTCAAAAAACAATACAGTGTTATCGGAGTTGGATAAGGAGATGAGCACGATTATCTCAAATCAATCTTTAGATGAAAGAACCAAATGGGTTTTTTATGAAGAGGCGATGAAGCGCTACCTGAACATCTCCAAGCCCCGCCCATCGAATAAACAAGACAGCTGGATTAATATGTTTCCCCTGAAATATAGAGGAGCGGCGAAGAAAATATTCGACCACTTAGCAAGTAACGCTCCTAGTATACGTTGGGATGACTCGGGGGTTCTCTTCGTGAACGGCCTTAAGATCCCAGATTCAGATATAGTTCAGCTAGATTATTTTACTATACAACCTACCTTCTTCAATAAGTACGGAGTAGCCCCTTCACTCGTAGGTACTCCACCGACGGGGTGGACAGAATTTCAACCCTTTGTGCTAAACTTTCTAGCGCCAAAAAGCAAATCAACGTCTCCATTAGCACCGCCCCCTTCAACCAAGACATCGCCCAGTTCTGTACCGCTGAAGAATCGACTTCGAACGTATATAAAAGCGAAGAAGAGATTAACATTTGACAATAAAACGAGCCCTTTAATTTCGAAGAAACAACCTTTTAAAGCCAAGAATACATTATGGGAGGTTTATCGAAGCTCCAAAAAGTAGAAACTTTAAAGAATACTTATCTCAACACCAAACACCGGTCAGGGTTCACTGGTTTAAACCCATTGTACAAGGCTGTCAAATCTCAAGGTATTTCGAGAAACGAAGTCAAAGCCTTTCTAGAAACCACTGACGTTTACACACTGCATAAAACAGCTATACATAAATTCAAAAGGCGTAAAATCCCCGTCTTTAACATCTCGGATAGAGTCGAAGTAGATCTGGCTGATCTGGGTTCAATCGCTAAATACAATGACGACTACAGATACCTGATGGTGGGCGTCGACTGCTTCTCCCGAAAAGCTTTTGTAGTACCCATGAAAAGAAAACACGCGACCGAGGCTACGAAAGCTCTCGAGGTTATCATCGAACAAAGCAAACCTAAAGCCATCTGGTCTGATTTAGGTAAAGAATTTATTAATTCACAGACGCAAAAACTTCTTAAGAAAAATAAAATCAAATACGGTTCTATGACGTCAGAAAAATTCCACTGTCCATTTGTAGAACGTTTAATTAAAACTTTGAAACATCGAATATTCAAAATGTTGACTCATTTCAATTCTCATAGATATATAGATCATTTGACAGACATAGTTAAAGGCTACAATGCCTCTTATCATTCCGTAATAAAAATGACACCCGACAATGTTTCGCCCTCTAACGTTCTGGAAGTGTACAAAAACATTTACAAACCGGAAATGAGTACTAAGCCTACTAAAAAAGACGTCAAATTTCGTGTCGGAGATTACGTAAGAATAAGCAAACTTAAACCAGCATTTTCTAAAGGTTATGAGCAAAATTTTTCAACGGAAGTCTTTGTCATTTCCTCTATTTTGAACTTCAGAAAACCCGTATTATATCGTTTGAAAGATTTGGACAGCAAGCATATAACCGGGTTGTTTTACTCTGATCAGCTCATTCGAACAGTGGAACCCAAACTGTTTAAGATAGACACTATACTCAAGAAACGTAAACGTAAAGGGAAATTAGAATATTTTGTATCGTTTATCGGTCTACCTAAATCGCAGAACTCGTGGGTAACAGCCGACAATGTCGAGAAAATCTGAATTCTATTTAACTCTACCCAGCGACGCTAGTATGGATGTCTACCCTAATAACACTATGGGTAGTTACATCACTAAACTACCCGATCCTATTAATTTACAAGGACAATGGGAAATTTCTTTAGTAGAAGTAATATATACAAGCAGTTTCTACAATGTTATATACAAAACGAGTAAGAGGAAGGCGAGCAAGAGAAAAACACTTGAAGATTTAGTCGAAGAAAGTAGCTCTAATAAATTTAAAAACCCCAAGGAATGCGACGTAACCGACCTTGTTGAACGAAAAGATGGGAAACTGACCAGCTACGAAAGCTACCATCTACATAATATACCGGCCGGCCATTACAAATCACTTAACCACATTGTGGAAACTATCAATACTTCCAAAGTATGCGAGAAAACCGCTTCTTTATTTCATATTAACGAGACGACGGGGCATGTAAAACTAAAAACCGATGCCACTGGAGATACGAAAATTATCTTCAAAACACACGAATCATTAGCTGCAATTTTGGGGTACAAAGACCCTCTCAATATACAAGGGTTGAGCGATAGACCAGCCAGATTAAACTATCACGTACCATCTCAATTATATATTTATTGCGATCTGGTTGAAGGACAAATTGTCGGTAACACCCACGCCCCCCTCTTACGTATTATACCCATCGAAGACAAGAAACACGGGGATACCGTGTGTCTTACGTTTGTCTCACCCCATTACGTCCCTCTGTCAAAACATTATATTAGCGAGGTTGGCATCCATATAAAGGACCACATGGGTGAACCGGCTTTATTTCAGTTTGGACTGTTGCACTGTAAAGTTCATTTAAGATGCGCAAGTCCAACGCGTTAGATAACAAAAGATGTGTTTACACGGATTATTATACCCAACAAGCGCAGTCAGGTGGTGGTCTGAGTTTTTACGTCGGGAAACAAGGGCAACAAGGGTATGGCCAAAACGGGGAAGGTATTGGCTCGTTCTTGAAATCTTTCGGTAGATACGTATCACCTTTCTTAATTAAAGGGGCAAAGTTCCTTGGTAAACAGTTTCTGGGCACATCTTCAAATATCATAAGCGACGTTGCCTCTGGAAAAGATCTGAAAACTTCGGCTAAAAGAAGGTTAACCGAAACTTTGGATGATGTGCAACAACAATACGGTAGAGGGGTTGCAAAGAAAAGACTAGCTAAAAAGAAAAAAATACCAAAGAGAAAGAAATCTATAAAACAAAACAACACAAACAAATTTAAATCAGATAAACGTAAACTTTCATTCAAAACGGTTCGCGATATTTTCTCTCCCTAAAAATGACTGAAGCTTGCAGCACGGGTTTCGATATTTTCGCTCCCCCTCCTCTTCAAACAGCCATCGAAAATTCCAAATGGGTTCCTTATCAACCTTTGACATCTTTGAAAGGCGACCAACCTATTGAATTTGAAGTAACATCCAGTGGTAGCGAATACGTGGACACAGCCTTAACAATGCTGTACACCAGAACTAAAATTGTAAATGAAGATGGAACTGCTTTAACAGCCACTGACGAAGTTGGACCCGTAAATAATTTTCAGCATAGTCAATTTGAGCGTGTCGATTTGGAGTTGGGCGATTGCGCAACAACACCCGCTGCTAGTAACTACGCGTACACTGCATTGCTTTCGGCCCTGACATCCTACGGTCCGGCAGCTAAAGAATCCCATTTGGGTGCCTCCTTGTTTTACAAGGATACAGGCGGAAGCATGGATTCGCTTACAGCAAATATGGGTTTTGTTAAACGCCAGAAACTTGCAGCATTATCCGAGGAAATTGAAATGTATTCCAGCCTTTACGTAGATATGTTTAATATCCCCCGATACCTGATAAACGGCGTTTCTATGAAATTAAAATTACATAGAAGCAAAGCTAGTTTTTGTCTTATGGGTAAACTTAACGCGTCAGGCAATGGTTATAAACCCGTAATCGTTGAAGCCGTATTATACGTCTTAAAGCTTCAATTAGCTCCTAAAATTCTATTTGCTCACGAACAAGCTTTAAGCATTAAAGCTGCCCAATATAGTTACACTAGAACGGAAACTAAAATATTCACAATTGCGCCAAATATCTTAAACACATCAATCGGAAACATCTACCTAGGTACCCAGCCTTCGCGGGTTACAATCGCTATTGTAAAACACACCTCATACAATGGAACCTTGGATAGTAACCCCTTTGACTTTGGACATTGGAATGTCAATCATCTAGCAGCATTCATCAATTCTGAACAATACCCCTCCAAAGCCTTAAAACCACACTACAGTAAAAAGCAATTTGTCCGAAGCTATTACACTTTATTTTCGGGGTCAAACAGTCACTACAACGACAAGGGGAACAATATCTCTATGGATGACTTTGCCTCGGGCTACGCCATATACTGTTTAGACCTGACACCTGACGGTAGCGCGAGTCATTCCGATCATTGGAGTCCTACGAAGCAGGGACAGTTAAGATTAGAATTGGGATTTGAAAAACCCACGCCCACTACACTGAGCTGCATCGTACTATCCGAATTCCAGGCTTTGTTACAAATAGATAAAAATAGAAACGTGTCAATCGTTTGTTAAGAGATAAAATGAATGCCGAACAGATAACACGATTTCTAAGATTCACGCCACATTTCAGGGGGGTTTATCCGAGTGATTTATTACCCGAAAAAATTGACAAGTTTCCTTCGTCCCTTATAATAAATTTAGACAATCACTATAATGACGGTTCTCACTGGGTCAGTGTTTACTTTGATGGCAACCGACGTGGTTATTATTTTGACTCACTGGCTTTAGGGAACTTTCTCCCTTCGATTAAAGAATTTGTTAAAAGAAATTCTAGAAAATGGTCGTTTAACAAAAGAAGACTTCAAAACTTGTCAGGTTCGACATGCGGACTATACTGTATTGCCTATATAATACAAAGAACAAAAAGAAAGAGCCACGAATCATTCATGAAGCGTTTTGGACGAGATGGTTTGAAAAATGACATCATTGTTACAAACATGTTGAAACGCGTCCGTAAAGAATAACTTATAAAAAAATACTCTTTGTAATTTCTTTTGCATCTTTAAAAAAAAATAAATGTGTCACCTTTTTTTTAATACTGTGTTCTTTTATTTCATATATTAAGGAATGTGGGGGGGGGGTAATGCTTGGAATGTAAGAGGGGGAGGTAAAAAAAGGGGGGGGGAATGTTTGGCAGATGTATAAGTTGGATATTCACATAATCATTTTCATTCCCCATCATGAACTCGGAGCTGCAGAGATATCGTACTTTTTACTCCTGGCCTCAAGACGGAAACTATATAAAAACTTTAAGCAGAGCGGGGTTTTATTCATTACATACCGACGATCTAGTACAGTGCTTCGAGTGCGACGGTATTTTATTAGCATGGAAACCCGATGATAATCCTTACGAAGAACATTTAAAACATTTCCCCAAATGCAACTTTATTAGGGGTGGGCTTACAAAAAATATACCCTTCAGTTTTGATGAAACAGAGACATACACCAAAAATATCAATAACGAAATCAAGACCGAGGAAAAAACACCAGAAAAACCCTTAGAAAACACCGAAGAACTTTATCATACCTTTAAAGTTAAAACTAAAGATCTCGAAAGACTAGTCCTAGAACTCTACGCTAGAAAACAACTTAACGCTTTGTATATCAAAGAACGACTTGATGCTTTGCGTAAGATTTAAAAATAATATTAAAATTTATCTTCTTCCTTACGAAGATAGACGAAATTATTTTAGAATTAATCAAATACATTTTAATATGAAAATTGAAAATGTATCTTTAATATTAAAACCTATACTTTTAAAGAAAATAAATAACTTTGCATTTTATATTATGGTCTTCATTTATGAAAAAATATCCCCACCAAAAAAAAGACGAGGGAGCGAAAAAACACGACTCCTCCGTCTTAACCGTGGCCGCCATCTTGTACGCCATACTGGCGTACTACTCTCTGATAACTGATTATTTATAAACAAAGTTGTGGATATAATACGATTTAACATACAAGTCTGTGGATAATTTTCGAGTACGGATAAAGATAAAATGACGCGGATAAAGGATAGATAATGCCGAGCCCTAGTTAAGTCATTCTCCCAAACTAAAGATGGTGGAGCAAACTAAGAACTTCTTTGAGCTATAACGAGAGGGTAGTGTTTACACGCCAGCCTACTTGGCTTTGAATAAATCATTAATTTTAACTTCATCATTTGCTTGCCAATTAAAAGCCATAATTGCATATTTAGGTAAATAAGTTTGTAGGTAGTCCTCTTCTCGACTCGGAGAGGTATATTTTGGTTTCTCAACTTCATCTAATAATTTCAAGAGACTGTGATGTCGTATGTGTATCGCGTTTGGATTCGCTAGCATTACGTCCAATGACAGGAAAGTGGCTAACATCTGGGTTCTATCATGGAGCAAACCAGGAGAGTCAACTCTGGCAGTTTTCGTTACCGTCCGGTTGAAGCATGGCAGAAGCGTTGCAGAAGCTTCTGCCATGCAGAACTTCTGGAGGCCTCTAGCTTTCTTACGGAACATAATTACACGTTCGGGGGCGAGGGACTAGGTTCCCCATCCCCAATGTTATTATTCGCCCTTTTTTCCGGACGAAAAAAATGGCGCCAAGGTCGTGTTTCGAAAATCGGTTGTGATAGCGATGTTATTTAGTCGGCTCTCCTGGTTTGATCCATGGTTCTATCTCTGACAAGGCCCTGGCAGTCGTCGGCTCACCGCGTCACATGAGAACCAGAGGCTAAGCCTCGGTTTTTTACGGCTTTTTAACGGTTTCCGCAAGGCTCCGTAGATAAATTGACTCTAAATGCAGCTAGAAAGTTTTGAACGTATTAACTCAGATTGAGTAATTTTATTTGAAAACAAAGTAAGAAACATAAGCGTGCTGTTGAAATAAAATGTAAGCACTGTCATTGCGACGATTTTTCAATTGGAAAAGAGACATAAGACTTCTTAGTCACATTACAGTAGATCAAAATGGATTAAATGACGGGATTCAAATTAACTTTAACCACCTCGTAAAGATTAGGTGCTTCTTTCATTCTGATGTAGTAGCATCCATGATATTCACCCAGATCTTCCAATTTCGTCAAAACTATAGCACACCGTTTGTTGGCAAACTGATTTTTAGCTGGAAGAGGCATTACAGCTTCGTTTTCCAATTTCACACAATTTATGTGAAACTCTGAACTGAAATTATCATTCGATAAAGGTTCTAGTTCTTTCTTAATTTCATCAGCGGTTAAGGTTGGCCGTATAGTATTAAATTCGCACTTGGATGGCCAAGTATTCAAAGAAATTCTTTGGTTGAAGTTAGAACGGATATGTTCTGAATGAGTACAATTAGACTCTCTGGTGTCTCTGGGTTCATCGGGATCTGATTCAGAATGTATTTCGACTTCTTTTGACTGATCGCTTTCATTAAGGGAATGATGGTTTATATTTGGCACACTTCGTTTTGGCTGCGAACTTCCACTTCTGTCGTCCGATTTGAGTTTTAATGGGGACACAAAGTCTGCGACATCAGTTGATCTACTTTCAGACCGAATTTCTTTATAATCTGGTAAATTCGATTCAATGTTTTCCTGATTTCGTTTTTTAGCATTGTCTTTGGGAGAAATAAGTTCGCCCTTGCTGCTTCGACAAATATTTTCGTGGGAAATTAAAGACTCGCGACGATTGAAAACATTTCCACAAAATCGGCATTTTCGAATAAACTTTGACTGATTGTATTTGTTTTTCCGTTTTGACGAGACAGAGTTCATTTTTCTTTCAATTCCATATTTTGAGGGATGAAGTCTAACAATGTGAGCTCTTAAACCCTGCTTTAATTTTGCTGCGAAATTACAAAACGTACACTTGAACGGACGCGCACCAATGTGAGTCGCAACATGTTTCTTTAAATCTCCAGGCCTTCGGGTAGAATATTTGCAAATATCGCATTTAAACGGACGCTCATCACTGTGAATCAAGCCATGTTTCTTTAAATCCTCTGGCCTTCGGGTAGAATATTCGCAAATATCGCATTTAAACGGACGCTCATCACTGTGAATCAAGCCGTGTTTCTTTAAATCCTCTGGCCTTCGGGTAGAATATTCGCAAATATCGCATTTAAACGGACGCTCATCACTGTGAATCAAGCCATGTTGCTTCAAAACATTGCGCGTTCGGGCACTATAATCGCAAGTATCGCATTTGAATGGACGCTTATCACTGTGAGACGTGACATGCCTCTTTAAATTCCCTTGACTTTGGGTGCAGTAATCGCAAATATCGCATTTGAATGGACGCTCATCACTGTGAGACGTGACATGCCTCTTTAAATTCCCTTGACTTTGGGTGCAGTAATCGCAAATATCGCATTTGAATGGACGCTCATCACTGTGAGACGTGACATGCCTCTTTAAATTCCCTTGACTTTGGGTGCAGTAATCGCAAATATCGCATTTGAATGGACGCTCATCACTGTGAAACGTAACATGCTGCTTTAAATTCTTGCGAGTTCGGCCACGGTAATTGCAAATATCGCATTTGAATGGACGCTCATCACTGTGAGACGTGACATGCTGCTTTAAATTCTGGAGAGTTCGGCCACGGTAATTGCAAATATCGCATTTGAATGTACGCTCATCACCATGAGTAGAGACATGCTGCTTTAAATTAGATCGGGTTCGGGTGCAGTAATTGCAAATGTCGCATTTGAAAGGACGCTGATCACTGTGAGTCAAGACGTGTGTCTTTAAATTCGACCGAAATTGGGTACGATAATCACAAAGGTTGCATTTGAATGGACGCTCATCATTGAGTCGCGACATATTTCTTTAAATTCCTTCCGCACTCGGGCTTAATGTTTTCATTCATATATGAATTGAATGTGGATATTGAGCGAGATTATTATTCAAGGTGAAATAACATAAATGTCTTACAAAAAGACTTCATATTTTTCTTTAAGTGCTGAAATGAGATGGCTATTCATGCAAAAATGAGAATATCATACGACAGTTGTCTTTCGAGCTCACCAAAGGATTTGCAAACAGAGGGGTCCGATTAATTCAGTTTTTTTTGTTCCTGAGCCAGTGTAAGCTAGGGACAGTGTGCCATACAGCTTTGCTAGGAAACAAGCCAAGCATAGGGTTATTATAATAATTAATTAAGCGAGTTAAATAATTAAATGAATAAATTAAACTTTGAGTTGGCATCATGATCATAGCAACAATTTAAATTGTCAGACAATAAGGGCTGATGTGACAAAATCAGGGAGGGCATTCCAAGAAACAATAGTGCGATATTAACCTCAGTATTGTAGTGATGAAGAATTATCTCCTTAGAAGTGGCGTGCGTGGCCCTGTCACTAGTTTCAAATAGAAATGGCAATAACGGTGTGTTTAAGAATTGCCCATTTCAACTTAAGTAGTCAATCAAAGAGACAGGACAAATATTAAACTGCTCGTTAGTCATGAAGAACTAGATTAATATTTTGATATTATTTAAATAATCGAAATTACCTTGCCCTTGAAGGGGCTCTAAGACAACGACACGTACTTTCCCGCGCTCGGTGGATCGCAAAAATCTCTTTTTAGAAGACAGAGCAGACGACACACTGTTCAGATTTAAAGAACAGGTACGGAAACAAGCAAATATATTACTGAAAATTAGGTAACATTTTTTTACATGAAATTATCATTATTCAATTAAATAATAGTTATTTCGCAAAAATAATTCGCAGGCAATCACCGATGCAAGCCTATATGTGGTAGTTACAGGGAAATATTATGAGCTAAGCATAGTTTAGTTTTGTAATTCAGGTCTTTTTTTTTTCATTCCCATTTGAAATTTTGAAATTGTAGTTTTCAAATTATGAAGCAGACGATGATCATAAAAACGGCCCAACCGGACTCCCGGACTCCGGAGGCCGGCCCCGCTCAGGGTGAGAAATAAGGAAAAAATTTTAACTGGTCATTTGACCAGTAGAGGCCAAGGGTTTTAATTAAAAAACTGGTCAATGACCAGTTGACCAGTTGTGTTACTCTTCTTCAAGGAAAATTTTATGATATATACATCATAAAAACTCCTGGGTACAGTACGCTGGGAATTTGTTTTTTACTAAAGGAGGGGAATTATAAAAGTGGTCACGGTGACCACTAGACCCCCAGGCATTTAATAAATAAACTGGTCAAGGCAATTTTTAAACTGGTCATTTGCCCAGTGCCACCGCCAAATTTCTCACGGACGCGATCGAGTTAGCTATGTGAAAAAAAATCCCTCTCTCCAATCTCAGTCTGGAACAGTGTGGGAAATGAGGATTTTTTTAAAACTGGACCTGTGGCCAGTAGAGCCTAGGTATTTTAATTAAACTACTAGCCACGGTGCCACCTACCATTTTTGGCCTGAAAAATCAGGCTTTCGTAATTTATGGCCAAATTATCTATTCTTGACAATAGGTGCTAGGGCATGGCTTAGGAGGTTAGTTTAATTCCCCATAGTAAATAATTTCTTTTTAAATTTTCTGTAACTTAAATTAACTTCTATTGTCAATTCATTACCAAAAATAGTATATATATATATATGTAATTTTTTGGAGCTGTAATTGTAAGGCTGTTTTAGCCCTAGCTCGTCACTTAAAAGGAAAAAAAAAAAAAAAAAAAAGGTATGGGTATTTCAAAATATTGGAGTCTTAAATTAAGAATTATAAGTCTTTATTGAGTAATGCTAAATTAGAAAATTCGACCCGTGACATCATCGTCAATCGAAGAGGTAAAAAGTGATTCTTATGTTTGATTATTTTAAATGAAACTTCTAAAAGTTCCAATCTAAAGTGAAACTTTCATTTTAAATAGTTTTCAGATCTAACTAACGTAAAGTTTTTATAAAATCGACGAGAAGTTTCACCATCACACCAAACATTTCCCATGTTATTTCTATCGATTTCTATCGGATAAGTTCTAGTTTTTCGATAAAAGGTGTTAATATTATATGCAAATGAACTTCAAAGTACAAAAATTAATACTTAAATTAATTTTTTATTGGAACTTCATAAGGCACTATTTTAAAGTTGGACCTTTCATTTAAAATAGTTTTCAGACCTAACTAACGTAAAGTTTTTATAAAATCGACGAGAAAGTTTCGCTATCACTCTCTTGGAGTTTTTATTCCATAACCAGTATTTATTTTTATTCCATAACCAGTATTTATTTTTATTCCATAACCAGTATTTATTTTTATTCCATAATCCAGTATTATTTTTACTTTATAAGTATTTATATTTATTGCTTAAACCAGTATTTATTTTTATTCCACAACCCAGTATTTAATTTATTTCATAATCCAAAAATTATTATTTATTTCACAGCTCAGTATTTATTTTTATTTCACACCAAAATTAGCTATTTTTTTATTTCATACCAAATTTACCTATTTTTTTATTCCATAATCCCAATAGATTCTTTATTCTTCATAACCCCATAGATTTTATTATTTATTTTATAATGCGGAATATGTTTTCTTATATTTATATTAATTGAAATCGGAATGTATCAAAGATTTAAGATTTGCCACCATTCTCTTGACACTTCTGAAATGAAAATCAAATTTTGCATAGTTATGTAAATCAGATAAGGTGGAAAAACCAAATGACAAATGGATAATTCTGTACAAACTGGAATCGAATCTCAAAGGACCTATGTGGTTTTCAATGTGCTAAGGTTGTACAGAACCCAACAATGATCTAAGGCTATACTCTGTCTCGAATACACTATAATCAGAAGCACATAGATAACAATGTGCTTCTGCTATAATGTAACGTAGAGTGCCACATAAACTTGAGTAAATTTGTAAACAAAAACTGGTGGAAGTCAGGGACAATATATAATCATACGGGACTATCAAATAATGTGGAATTCTCATTTCCAGTACGAGTTTAAAAATGATTCTACACATTTCACAATTCCTTTTTAGAACCCGAGCTTTATACTAAACTTCAAAACCGTCTTCGAGCCACAATTTTTGAACGTGGAATTGCGTGCAATATAGGCCTACTAAATAACTAACTAAAAACTAAATAAATGGATATCAGCATGAGTTAATAATATGTTAGCTCCCTATAAGTTACTCAGGCTCCATAGGCGTAATGTATCCAGCGATTTCTTCTCATTTCGCCCGCGCGGGAAAAAATCCGAATGTTGCGCTCTCTCTTGTCGAAAAAAAATCCCGCTCGTACTGCTCCTCTACCTCGAGTCGTCCGGCTGCTTTTTCACCAATGCAGTGTTTTAGTCGTGAATGTTTATGTTTTAACAATTTAACATTAAATCGTGGCGTTTGTGTCAGTACTGAGACAAAAAAATGCACGAACTCAATGCAATTTGCCGATATTGATCAAGAATGCTAAAGATAATAGTGGTTATTGTGACTTGAAACGAGAAAATTATACAACTGAGATAAATCCAATCCACTGATCTCTTAACTGTTTCCTTAACCGAGGCTACTGAGCGAAATATTCGGCTGCTTAAATAGCTCCGATATCATTGGCTAGCTTCCACTACACGCGCTTCTGGGGAAAAACCGGAAAGGAGTGTAAATAAGATTTTCGTTCCCGTGGCGGCCGCAGAGCGTCGCATATAATTGGGAGGCCGGTGGCGCGGGAGAAAACGCTGGAGTATAATAATGAATTGCCTGACTAACTTATGGGGAGCTAACATATTATTAACTCATGATATCAGCGCATGACTCAGTTTACTGTTACATAACCACACGGAGTAAAAATCAAAAGGTGAATTGGAAGAGATTGATACAAAACCTATTGTGATTTATCTTTTCGAGTAATATGAACGTTTCATTCATTTAAAATTTTCAGATAAACTTTTCATCCATTTCTCTCAATTTCACTTTTACACCAATAAAATATGCGATTCACATGAGTTTGTTTAAAATAAAGTTACCTGAAACTCCTCGGTCCACAAGTTTATTTGTTCTACACTTGCGAATGCAGTAGCGCAATACGCTTTATTCCAGTAAAACTGTTTTCAGTAAATTAAAAAAAAAAGTAAAAACGGGTTATTTATTAATTGGATGTTAGGAGCATACCCCATTTTCTTACCCGATCACTTCCACTTTCTATGTAATCGCAAACCTTATGAAGTGCCGTCCACTCTTTGTTGTGATGTGAAAGTGTGCACTTGGCGACGTGATTTTCAAGAGACTATTCAAAGTGTGATAATAACATGGAAAGGGACAGTGAAAGGGACAGGGTTCAAGGTTATGTAATTGTATAGTTCCGGCACGACCTTCTAGATAAGAACCCACACCTTCCCGAAATCTTAAAGAAAAAAACCAGTTTTTAAGCTTAGCGTTCAATTGAGCATATCGAATAACTAAAAACCTACAGCGAAGTTAAGGTTCGGAAAACTATTTAATTAAAAACCAACTATTGAATGTTGAATATCTGAAGATTCATTAAGAATAATTAAGTATTTTGTTTTATTTAATTTTTAAATTATGGTAAAACCGTTATTTGTGGTACAAAATCAGTTGAAAATGTTAGCACGTTGAAAGCTATTTTGTCTAATTTTCGTTGTTGTTGAAAAAAAGGGGGCCTAGTCTTGTGCGTGCCAACAAGTTAAGTTGAATAATTTCCGTTTTAAAAGGGAAAAGACTTAAATCTCGTGAAATAACACTAATTTTGTTATGTGACACTGTAATGATCAACATAAAAATTTTATTTAGAAAAGTGTCAAGCTTATGATGCTAATGTTTTACGATGTAAATTTATGAACTAATAACTTTAACATTATTTTAAGAACTCAAATAGTTAAAAAATATTTTGTGCAGTCATTACTTTATTCCTTAAAGGATTCACGTGGGCCAAGCTCGTTTTCGTGTTTGGACAACCATTATTGATTAAAGTGAACTACTCGCGAAATTTATTCAAAAACTCTTAAAAAGTGCTGACTCTTTTTTCCCATCTCTTTAACTAAAGGAGGGTTATGGTTGTGGTTAAGTTACTAGAACTGGCTTAAAACTATACATAAGTGTTAGTAAAGTCCCCTATACTGGCCATTATCAGCGAGAATTTATATCGTACTGTAAGAACACAATCTCGGATTTTGTGGTTTCCCATGAACGAAAATGGTGTGTATGGACAGATCCTGAAGGGTATGAAACGGCAACCTGACTCCCATTGGATTTATGGTGTGATAGATCAGGTATATGTTAGGTTTGGATACGGTTAGGGTTAAGTTTATTTTAGGCTAGGCTAGGATTAGGTTCTTTTGGGCCTCATTTTGCCATTCATTTAGTCATAAACACTGCGCCCATGATCTTCTTAGAGGGAATTAAAATATACTGCAAGCATGATTTTACGGACTATATATATATTGATAAACATATTAGCATCCGCTTATGATTTTAAAGGTAATTTAATTTTCCACAAGAATGGAAACAGCTTATTAGATTATAACTCGTTCCTTTTTCACTAATGTTTATAACACACGTCACATTCACAACACCCTGAATTAAAATTATGACTGAAGTACAGATAATAATCACTAGTGCCTTTGAATACAAAGTCTTCAAAAAGTATAATATGAGTAGCCAAAATTAATTGGTTGAAGTTACAGGTATTTATATTTTCAGTTTTAACGGTGTTGTTATTGAACGTCAAACGTACTTGGAAAAAAGCATGTTACTTTTGATTATATTGAGAAATAATTTCGTTAAATGAATTTTTGGTGAAAAAATGAAAACGAGTAATTTTTCCTCATAATTAATGTTTTATAATAATGCCTTTAAAACGGAACATTTTGATATCTGTCACTTCAGCCAATTAGTTTTGACAACATATTTTACTTTCTTAAGGCTTTGTTTTCAAAGGCACGTTTTATTAATTGATGTTTATATATTTCTAAATTTTAGGGCACACGTACCTTGAAATTGTTATAACATCGACGTTTTTCTTTGCAGTACTGCAAAATTAAATCCCCAGTTTTTTTAACACATGGAACATCATTCCAATTTTCGCCATGGTTAGTTGCTTCTAAAAAAGTTGTTAAAGATTTTTACGGATAAATACTTCAAAATGGGGCTTGCTTTGGGGAGTTGGAAAAGTAGATAATAATATAGGGGATAAGAATGCTCGAATGGGGTCTGGAGCCTTTAAAAACGCTAAGTCTAGGCTCGAGCAATGTTCGAAGTCAAAGTTCAAGGTCTTTCGAGTACTCGTAGATTTCTTCAAAAGGGAAATCCCCAAAGCGCTGAGGTTACAGATAATAGCTACTGCTAAACGTCATAGATTATCGAAAAGGGACGCCTGGTGAGGCGCTGTCAAAGGCTTAGTACAGACTAATAATAATAATAATAATAATAATAATAATAATAATATTTATTTAGCGAGAAAACCGCAGGCAACCACAGAGGCAAAGCCTATTCATGGTGGTTACCGGGACAATACAAAAACACTTAGTACACAGATATAAATATACAAAAGATAAAATTAATGAAAGTTAATTAATTTGAAGTAAAATCATAAACCCAGGCACCTAGCAAAAATTTCGAAATTAAAGACCGAAACTGTAAAATCGATGAATGAGTAGCGTCTGATCTGAGGTTTTCAGGTAACGCGTTCCAAGCACTAGCGCTTCTGTAGAAGAATGAGTTCTTCAAGGCAAGGCATCGCGCATATTTGATTGAGAACGTTGGAATGGCGTGTCTCGGGTTCAAGGTCATAAATTCGTGTAGGTGGAAGGTAGGTGAAGTGGCAAGGCGGACTAGTGTAACCATATCGCAAACAACACGACGAACGGACAGTGGCAAAAGATGTAAGGTGCGCAGCCTGTCTACATATGGTATATGATTGAGTTTATGCGGTTTGGGAGACTTCAGAATGAAGCTTGTGAAACGCCGTTGAACACCTTCTAAGGTAGAAATATCTTTCTTCAGGTAAGGATTCCAAACCGGGGATGCAAACTCCAAAACAGGTAGACACATCGAGCGGTAGAGGGTTAGGGACGCCCTGGAGTAGCCAGTCGTTCTACGAATTAATCCACACAAACGTTTGGCACGGTTAGCAGAAAAGGCGACATGAGAAGCCCAGCCTAGGTCGCAGCTGACCCTGACTCCAAGTAGCCGCATGAAGACAACACGCGTCATTGGAGTGTCGTTGATCCGATAGGAAACATCATCTAGATATTTTCTTCTTGTCAGAACCATGAAATTACATTTCCGGATATTAAGCGAAATGTTGTTGGCAACACCCCATTGATAAACTCGATCGATATTTTCCTGCAAATCAGACCGGTCGGATGCCTCGCGTATGTCCTGAGAAATGTAACTGTCATCCGCATATTGATAGATGGAACAACGTTCAGATAAAACGGATGGTAGGTCGGCCACAAACACGTTGAAAAGCAATGGTGCGAGAACCGAGCCTTGTGGAACTCCAGATAGAACATGGCGATAGGAACTGAACTCTCCTCGATAAATCACGCGTTGAAAGCGGTTGGACAGGAAGTTCCGAAACCAGAGAAGAACAGGTCCCGAAACTCCAATACGTTCAAGCTTGTACAAGAGTCGCTTGTGGCACACCGAGTCAAAAGCCTTCGACCAGTCGAAGGAGACAACATGCACATCTGGAGGACCCCTCTCATCAAGGAAAGACGACCATTGGTGAAATGATTGTAAGAGCTGCTGCATGCACGATCGACCAGTCCTGAATCCAGACTGTGATGAAGGCAGCAGAGAGTTGTCTTCGAGGAATAAATTTAGTTTCTCGGCTATGATCGATTCCAGGACCTTCCCAACGACGGATGTAAGAGAAATAGGGCGGTAGTTTGTTATATCATTCCGTTTTCCAGAACCCTTAAAAACCGGGACCACATTGGCCAATTTCCATCCTGAGGGCAGGGACGATGTCTCCAGTGAGTAGTTAAAGAGTTTAATCAGTGGACCAATAATCGCAGGAGCCATCAACTGCAATAGACGTGGTGTTATACCATCCGGACCGCAGGCGGAACCAGGTTTTAAGCGAGTCAAGGCACAGGCAACATCAGAGGAATCAACGCGATCGAAGGTGAATTGAAGTTCAGGCTGACGAAGGAGTGGTAAGGTCAGCTCCTGATCCGGAGGACGGAAGCTGTCATAAAAATAATTTCCGAAAGCAGCGGCGATGGCGCAAGGGCAAGACAGCACCCCATTAGGTACCTCAAAGGACGAAGGCGGTGGTAAAAGTGATCTTGACCTCACAAAGCTCCAAAAGCGTTTAGGATACGTTGCCAGGGTATCGTGCAAGGTCCCAACGAACTTGTCATAAGCCTCACGCTAATAGGAAGATGGACTACAGATCCCAGTCCACGTCGTTCTTGAACTAACTAGCTCTCAGTAAGTCTCTAGCACTAAGAAGTATGCTTATGGAACGTATTTTATAAACTTTTGGTCAAGGGCAAAAGAAGTTAAAAATGAGCCAAACTTCGGGAAAATGGCAAATGTTTCTCACTGAAATATTTCTGAAGTTCTAAACTAGTCTTAATCTTAAAGGCACTCTTGTTTCAAGCATTAGAAATTGTTTTATTAATTTAAAGCATCATTTAAGTGAAAATAAAGAATTAACTTCAATCGTCTTAAAGAAATATTCATGCATAATTGATAGTACAGGTAAAACTTACTACATAGATTTAACACCAGATTATAATGCTGCTTTGTTAGACCAAATGATCTTGATGGGATTGAAGTTAGAATAAATATCATTATAACACATTTCAGATCCATTTCAACCTAAAGAAAAATATTAAACTAAATCGACTTATAGAATCAAAAACTACTTAAAAGAATAGAACCATGAGACTCTCTAAATTATTGTCTTAATTAAATTCAGTAAATTGTCACGTGTAATGTCAACTATTGATCATAAAACCGCAAGATTCTCTCTACATTATTACGTGACTTACGTTTTCGAGTGAATATTTTTATATGCTACGTGTTCGAGTTATAATACAAACTTCGAAGAAGATTAAAATATTTATTACCTGTAATTTCTGTCCGTTCGAATTAATAGGTATTGTTCAATATTTTTATTAAGAAAATCCCGTCAGGGATTTTCTATTTATACTCAATCCGAAATCGTAATGTTAAACTCTATGGAGCTTAATATTATGAGGTGGAAAAATTTTTGCGAGCTAGACCCAAGGTTTCGCGACCAAGGGGGTACACTTTTTAACCAGCCTAACTTTACAGCACTAGCAAAGGCTGAAAAGGTATAGTATCTCATTTCTCGTAGTGTGAGGTTAACTTGACCTTTTTGTATAGATTTCAAAAAAAAAAATATATTTTTAAACCACGCGCTAGCTCACGCGCCAGCACGCGCTGCGTTTCGATAAAAGTTTCAATTCAAATCTCGCGCTTAATTTCACCATTTTGATTCTCTAATTAAGTTCACGTGATTTTTTTAAAACACTTTGGGCCTATTTTTTGACTTTCTAAGCCTAAAGTTAAATGATCACAAAGAAATAGCTGGAGAATTTTTATAATTTTCACATGGTTTCAACGAATATTTATCAAAGAGTGTTTTTATGCAGTGCATTGTATTATCCGACCATTCCAATTTCCGAATGTAAGTTACGATTTAGTGAAATACTATATAATTAGTCTTAAAAAATTGGGCGATTGAGTTTGACTATTCCAGAACTAATTTATTCCCAAATAACGTTTCTCCCCAAAAAGGGACAGATATTATTAATCAAAAATGTCTTGATTAGAATCAAGTCCTAAAAAGTATCGATAAGACTGAGGTTATCACTTGACTGAAGGATCAGATATTAACTTTTCTTTTTAATTGAAACTTAAAGGCATGCTTAAGAAAAAACAACGTTCCATTACCGTTTTCCGTTGAAATAACTTATTTTACAGGTAATCAATTTCAAAAATTTACTTATCTCGGGTTTTCGGGCACAATTCCATTCCCCCAAAACATTTTATCATTACATTAATCACTTTTGAGAGAGTACGTGTATGACATTCCCTCATTTGTGCCCGGCATGCTTCGCAGTGGAAACGTTTTAAAACAATGGCAGAAAATTAAGTAGGGACAGTTAGATTTTTACTCGTGGTTATGAAAAATGACGTAATGTCTAGTGTACTTCAGTCAACAGTCGTACTGTTCATTCTCATAGCTCAGGACATGATTAATGCTGCTCACTATTTCTCTCTCTAGTTTCAAACAATGGTTAGAGACCATTCAGTGCCGCAGGTCGCACATGAATATATTTCAACTACAGTTTACATCAATTCTCTGTGGTCGTACTATTAGCGGGTTAAGAACTAATTTGTTCAGAACATGTCTCGAAAGTGTGCTTGTTGTAAGTTTTTAAAGCAGTGTTGCCAATGTGTGGGTAATTTCCCACATCGTGGGAGATTTAGGTTTGGTTTTAGGCTCTGTGGGGAAAAAGTAATATTTTTCCGAAATCAATCAAATGTCGGAATTTTCCTGTTCAAGGGTTAATAGTGCACAATTTTCAAAAATGCACTAATTTTAACTGCACAGTTAAAATTAGTGCATTTTCGAAAATTTTATCTGGTTTAATAATTTCAAGCGACATTTTGAAATAAATTCGGTGATTTTAAGTTTGGCACTGAAAAAAAAGAAAGCATATTTTGAGAATTTTAAAGCTTTATAGCATTTGTACATATTGTCAAAGCCATGCGGAGTGATATTCCATATTAAACTTAGTATGATAAAATAGTCCAGATAAATATGACTGTAAAAAAGGGGGTGTGGGAAATGCGGCAAATTTTTAAAATGGAAGTGGGAAAATCCACTTTCTAACATTAGCAACACTGATTTGAAGGTTTTGGTCATGGCTTAACAGACCGCTCATTCAGTTTTCTATTGTTTTAAAGCTTATTTTGACACGTTATCTCTCAAAAGTAATGTAATGATAAAATGTTTTGGGGGAATGGAATTGTGCCCGAAAACCCGAGATAAGTAAATTTTTGAAATTGATTACCTGTAAAATAAGTTATTTCAACGGAAAACGGTAATGGAACGTTGTTTTTTCTTAAGCATGCCTTTAAGTTTCAATTAAAAAGAAAAATTAATATCTGATTCTTCAGTCAAGTGATAACCTCAGTCTTATCGATACTTTTTAGGACTTGATTCTAATCAAGACATTTTTGATTAATATCTGCTCCTTCAGTCTTCATTACCTCTCCGAGTGACGTATGTCACGGAGAGGTATTACACCGGCCGTGTCTGTCTGTCTGTCTGTGTGTCTGTCTGTCAGACCCCACGTGACCGCGTTCGCAGTTTACAAATCGGAGCAAACAAATACCCGATTTCCGGAACGCGTTCGCAGTTCACGGAAAGGACCCCGCACGTTTAACCATGAAAATGGGTTTCGGTTAATTTTTTCCAAACTTCGGTACCAGATAGAATGCGTTATGCTGATCAATGTTTCAATGAGACAAAACGTTCTCTGACGTACGGTTCGCTCTGCACGTGTCGTCAAAGTTCATATTTTCTATGAGACATAATAGCTTCAAATTAACTATTTAATTAAATAAAACGCTTGTTTATGAGGGTTTTAAAGCTAGAGGACACAAATAATGTACTTACGAAGCTTAGAAGAAAGTCACCGGTTATTTGTGGTACTTAAAAGCGACGATTTCTTGCGTTAAAGCAGTTTTCCAATATTTTCATAATTATACTATATCGAAGCTTTCTAATTAGCATTAAGGCAATCGGAAGAAGCATCCCTGCAGGGGCCATAGAGATTTAGAGAGAAGGAGTTCTAGGTTTCTTCGTTTCACTTGAAAACTGTAAATGCCGGTTGAAGATGACACAAAAGGGAGCTGTGTTTAGTAAGCTAACGAAATGGTTATCGATAGGTTCGCCACCAAAGGATAGAAATCCATATCTGCAATAATATGCAGAAGAGGCGGCTGGCAAATCAGAGATCTTTAAAGCGTTTGAGACTAATAGCCAAACATTGCTGTAATTAAGATGTAGGTCTTGCTATGAGAAAGCTATTATACGTACTTAACCTCGCGTCTTGCAATGTCGGGGTGCTTGTTTATAGCGAGTCCCATCACCTCTCGCTTTACGGGGTGCTTGATTATAGCGAGTTCCCTGGCCTCTCGCTTTACGGGGTGCTTGATTATAGCGAGACCGCTCGCCTCTCGCTTTTCGGGGTGCTTGATTATAGCGAGTCCCCTGGCCTCTCGCTTTACGGGGTGCTTGATTATAGCGAGTCCGCTGGCCTCTCGCTTTACGGGGTGCTTGATTATAGCGAGTCCCCTGGCCTCTCGCTTTACGGGGTGCTTTATTATAGCGAGTCCCCTGGCCTCTCGCTTTACGGGGTGCTTTATTATAGCGAGTCCCCTGGCCTCTCGCTTTACGGGGTGCTTTATTATAGCGAGTCCCCTAGCCTCTCGCTTTACGGGGTGCTTGATTATAGCGAGTCCCCTGGCCTCTCGCTTTACGGGGTGCTTGATTATAGCGAGTCCGCTCGCCTCTCGCTTTTCGGGGTGCTTGATTATAGCGAGTCCGCTCGCCTCTCGCTTTTCGGGGTGCTTGATTATAGCGAGTCCTCTGGCCTCTCGCTTTACGGGGTGCTTGATTATAGCGAGTCCCATGGCCTCTCGCTTTACGGGGTGCTTGATTATAGCGAGTCCCCTGGCCTCTCGCTTTACGGGGTTTTTGTTTAAAGCGGTTTCCATAAAAAGTGGCTTTGGATTTTGATGTTAAACGTCAACAACGTCGATGTCATCATTGACGTTTTGAGGCAATGGTCTATTTGCCGCATCCATGACAGTCTGTAACAGGAGTGTCCATGGATATTTAACCCTGTTTTCCTGTCTTGCAAACCCCAAATACCAAAGAACACTCGCTACGTTCGCGCATGTACCTAGCGTTCGAGCACCCGATTTACACGTGCAATAGTATCCTATTATTGGTTGTCTGTTTACGATATCTTCAGCCTCGTTATCGTCATCATCTAGAACGTTATAGGCTATCCAGAGCTGATACTTAGTAGCGTTTCTAAATCGAGAATAAACCCTCACTCGCAGAAAACCAGGCTCGTCTACAAGTTCGTCATACTCAAAGACGTCATTTGCATCCCTTTGCATTTTGTCTTGAAGATAGGATGGTGCTAGGTGTATTTGATATACTCCTACGGTCAGATCTCTCAAATATTCCAATGTGAGGTGCGGGAAATGAGGATCAATATTTGCTTGTAAACGACCCCACCTTCCGTTTCTTCTATGTAGATTTTCAGCTTCTACTCGAGCTTGAACAATATTTGCCTCCCGTGACTACAAAAGAATTTCTTGAGCCTTTTCGACCGTTGCATCTTGCATATGGACCGGATCATGGTACTTGTTAATGAGAGCACCGGCAATTCGGTAAAAATCTCCAAGATGAAGGGCGTGCATGAAATTAATTGTATCGTCAAAGAACTTGAAGATTTGTTTTATATGCCCATTTCTTGCTTCTACTATCCAACGTGTTTTCGTCACCAAGTGCGCTTCATTAGCTTCTTCCGTCGAAAATTGTCTTTGATTTGGTCGTAAAAATGGTGGCATTTTGCTCGCAATTCCTAATCTCTCGAGGAATGGTAAAACATCCCTGTAGCCTCTGTCAACTATGAAGATGTCTCCTTCATCAAACCATTCTCGGATTTGTGAAGCGTCTCTTTGATATTCGTTTCGCAGGAGGTTCGCATCGTTGTTACGTGAGTCAGAAAAATAGGGCCCTTGAATATCTAAAAAATAGCCATCTGGAGCCACTATTAATACTGGCTTGAGCACATGACGACCCTTATGCGTACTATACGATTGCCTTAGAACTCTTAAGTTGGAACTCTTATTTATGTAGCTGTACGTTCCATCTATATATGCAATGGCCCTGGGTGTTTCAGGGTCTGGATTATACAACTCATTAGCGAGTGCTGATACATGCCGTTCAATGTATTGGTCCCTCGTTATAGCGTTAAAACCGATATATCGAGGAACAAAGGTTTGCATTAAGGATTTTCGAACCTTCGCGATAGTCAAACTGGTATTTTGCCGAGAAGAGTAATTGAATATGACGGTTAAAAAGTCGTCAGACAAGCCTTGACGTAATTTGCACAAAAACACTAGAAGGTCTTTTTTGGTTATATGACGTTGAAACGCACCTTCATCCAATGGATGACGTAAAGCATATAAATCCCGGAACTGTTCTCTTGTGAGAGCTGACAAAGATTTAAATTCCTCATCGGAAAAACTATTTTCGTCGTGGAATTTAAAATCAGCTCGGTTGTTGGCTGTTTTCCTCAGACCTTCAAGAAATACGTGCTGTTGCTCCCCACGGAATACAAATGGTCGGTTTATGAATCTTAAACCTTGAATCAAATATGGGAACAGGTACCCCCTTTCATCCAAATGTATTGCGCAACACCTCGTGTTTTCTGATATATATACATTCCTAGACAAATATACATCAATTCTACTATCCATAGAGAGGCGTTGAATATTTTGGTCGGCGTTACAAATTAAACACGTATTATTGGCTGTTTGTCTCAAGACATTTAGTCTCACAGACGAAGGATTTGTTTCAATGTCTCGGATTTCTTGATTAATTGATCTGTTGCAATTAAAACATATGCGTGTTGCATCTGTTACCTCTAGCGCAGGTCGTTCAAGATTTTCTCGCCTTGCAATACTAATAAGGCGTTTCACATTATTATCGTCTCCAAATATGCGCACCATTTGCCTCAAGTTAAAAACCTTATTGCAAATATAGCACCGGCCCTGATTTCTATTAGCCATAATCAATAATACGAGAAACGTATAGCGTGATTGTGATATAAATAATAAATCAATTATGAATTGTGATTATTAGGTGAAATAATTATATGAAATACAATATAATATAATATATAAAGGGAAGAGAAACGGCAATTGTACTGATTCATTCACAAACAGCATTAAAATGAATCATGCGTTTTCGGGCTCGAGAACCAAGCTTGATTGAAAAGTATATTAAGACCTTTGTACCCTACCAGTTTTGTTTCATTGCCCTTGACTAGCTGTTTAAAAAACTAGCTTTTTTAAGTGAAGAAAGGTTGAGGCGGCAAGTTTGGTAGGGTACAAAGGGGGTACCTGTTCCCATATTTGATTCCAGGTTTAAGATTCGTAAACCGACCATTTGTATTCCGCGGGGAGCAACTGCACGTATTTCTTGAAGGTCTGAGGAAAACAGCCAACAACCGAGCTGATTTTAAATTCCACGACGAAAATAGTTTTTCCGATGAGGAATTTAAATCTTTGTCAGCTCTCACAAGAGAACAGTTCCGGGATTTATATGCTTTATGTCATCCATTGGATGAAGGTGCGTTTTACCGTCATATAAGCAAAAAAGACCTTCTAGTGTTTTTGTGCAAATTACGTCAAGGCTTGTCTGACGACTTTTTAACCGTCATATTCAATTACTCTTCTCGGCAAAATACCAGTTTGACTATCGCGAAGGTTCGAAAGTCCTTAATGCAAACCTTTGTTCCTCGATATATCGGTTTTAACGCTATAACGAGGGACCAATACATTGAACGGCATGTATCAGCATTCGCTAATGAGTTGTATAATCCAGACCCTGAAACACCCAGGGCCATTGCATATACAGGGTGTTTCTGATAAGTCTGCCATAAATCAAGGGGCGTGTTCTTTGGGTCAAACTGAGTGGAAAGTGTCAAAGAACATAGGGTGTACAAGAATTTGCAACGAAGATATGGCCCCCCAAACATTGGCCCCTAAAACAAGAAAATATTCGAAAATGTAGACTAAAACAAATTCAGCCTTATCAACTTGTTTAGAAATAATGAGACAATTTCAATAGTTTCCCTCTAACATCGTTATTGAACTTTCACCTGGCAGAAGTGTATTAAATGAGTAGAAGTATGCCTACTCTAGTAAAGTAAATTCAAAGTATCATGGTACCTTTCGGTTGGTATTACTTTTATTCTTAACAAGTTAACATGGACGTTACAGGTATTGTTCAAAATGTCCACCAGCGGCGTTAAGACAAACATGAACCCGTCTTTCGAAAGATTCTTGGACATGTTGGAAGATTCCTGGCATGTTCCTGATTGTTTGACAACCTTCAATAATTCGTCTTCGCAAGTCTTCCTCATCACGGACTTCATTCTTGTACACGATGTCTTTGAGATGACCCCAAAGATAGAAATCGCACGGATTTAAATCCGGAGATCTGGCTGGCCACGCAACTGCTCCTCCACGCCCAATCCACCTCAAATTAAACGTAGCATTAAGATGTTCTCTAACTGCACGGCTGAAATGTGGGGGTGCCCCGTCGTGCATAAACCACATGTCACGAAGTAATGCTAACGGTATGTCCTCGAGTAGTTCAGGTAAAGTGTCTCTCAAGAACGTGAGATATGCTTCACCATTTAGTCTGGGTGGAAGAAAATGCGGACCTAGTAAATGATTACCGACAATGCCGCACCATACGTTTAAAGAAAATTGCTGTTGGTGACTTCTAACACTAGTTGCGTGTGGGTTTAATTGGCGCCATTCGTGGTGGTTGTGATAGTTCAGAATTCCATCCCGGGAAAAATGTGCCTCGTCGGTTACTAAAAGGACCCGTGGAAATTGATTGTCCTCTACTCTGGCCAAAAACCACTCGCAAAAGTCGATGCGTCTTGGATAATCTGCCGGGTTAAGAGCTTGCACCTTTTGAATATGATACGGGTGAAACTGATGTCCGCGGAGAATTCGCCAGACCAAAACGTGATTAACATGTAATTGTAATAAAAAACAATGCTGACAGTCATGACGCAAACGTAAAAACTAAACGGTGGTTTGCTATAAAGTAACGGGATGTTGTTGATAACGTCACAGTATCACTTCGAACGAACGTGTGGTAGTACAGTATGGCGTATACCAATGCAGAATATGCAGACATGCATCTCATGTATGGACTGGCGCAGGGCAATTCAGTGGAAGCACAGCGGCGATACCAGGAACAATTTCCGCAACGACGCATACCAAATCGTCGTACGTTCGAGGCTGTTGACAGGCTCTTGAGAGACATCGGACAAGTACAACCCAACAACGTTCGAGAGCGAGACATTCCAGAAGACATGGAGGAAATCGAGGAAGACGTCCTTGCCATGTTCGATGAGGACCCCTCGACAAGTACCAGACAAGTTGGACGACAATTACATGTTAATCACGTTTTGGTCTGGCGAATTCTCCGCGGACATCAGTTTCACCCGTATCATATTCAAAAGGTGCAAGCTCTTAACCCGGCAGATTATCCAAGACGCATCGACTTTTGCGAGTGGTTTTTGGCCAGAGTAGAGGACAATCAATTTCCACGGGTCCTTTTAGTAACCGACGAGGCACATTTTTCCCGGGATGGAATTCTGAACTATCACAACCACCACGAATGGCGCCAATTAAACCCACACGCAACTAGTGTTAGAAGTCACCAACAGCAATTTGCTTTAAACGTATGGTGCGGCATTGTCGGTAATCATTTACTAGGTCCGCATTTTCTTCCACCCAGACTAAATGGTGAAGCATATCTCACGTTCTTAAGAGACACTTTACCTGAACTACTCGAGGACATACCGTTAGCATTACTTCGTGACATGTGGTTTATGCACGACGGGGCACCCCCACATTTCAGCCGTGCAGTTAGAGAACATCTTAATGCTACGTTTAATTTGAGGTGGATTGGGCGTGGAGGACCAGTTGCGTGGCCAGCCAGATCTCCGGATTTAAATCCGTGCGATTTCTATCTTTGGGGTCATCTCAAAGACATCGTGTACAAGAATGAAGTCCGTGATGAGGAAGACTTGCGAAGACGAATTATTGAAGGTTGTCAAACAATCAGGAACATGCCAGGAATCTTCCAACATGTCCAAGAATCTTTCGAAAGACGGGTTCATGTTTGTCTTAACGCCGCTGGTGGACATTTTGAACAATACCTGTAACGTTCATGTTAACTTGTTAAGAATAAAAGTAATACCAACCGAAAGGTACCATGATACTTTGAATTTACATTACTAGAGTAGGCATACTTCTACTCATTTAATACACTTCTGCCAGGTGAAAGTTCAATAACGATGTTAGAGGGAAACTATTGAAATTGTCTCATTATTTCTAAACAAGTTGATAAGGCTGAATTTGTTTTAGTCTACATTTTCGAACATTTTCTTGTTTTAGGGGCCAATGTTTGGGGGGCCATATCTTCGTTGCAAATTCTTGTACACCCCATGTTCTTTGACACTTTCCACTCAGTTTGACCCAAAGAACACGCCCCTTGATTTATGGCAGACTTATCAGAAACACCCTGTATAGATGGAACGTACAGCTACATAAATAAGAGTTCCAACTTTAGAGTTCTAAGGCAATAGTATAGTACGCATAAGGGTCGTCATGTGCTCAAGCCAGTATTAATAGTGGCTCCAGATGGCTATATTTTAGATATTCCAGGGCCCTATTTTTCTGACTCACGTAACAACGATGCGAACCTCCTGCGAAACGAATATCAAAGAGACGCTTCACAAATCCGAGAATGGTTTGATGAAGGAGACATCTTCATAGTTGACAGAGGCTACAGGGATGTTTTACCATTCCTCGAGAGATTAGGAATTGCGAGCAAAATGCCACCATTTTTACGACCAAATCAAAGACAATTTTCGACGGAAGAAGCTAATGAAGCGCACTTGGTGACGAAAACACGTTGGATAGTAGAAGCAAGAAATGGGCATATAAAACAAATCTTCAAGTTCTTTGACGATACAATTAATTTCATGCACGCCCTTCATCTTGGAGATTTTTACCGAATTGCCGGTGCTCTCATTAACAAGTACCATGATCCGGTCCATATGCAAGATGCAACGGTCGAAAAGGCTCAAGAAATTCTTTTGTAGTCACGGGAGGCAAATATTGTTCAAGCTCGAGTAGAAGCTGAAAATCTGCATAGAAGAAACGGAAGGTGGGGTCGTTTACAAGCAAATATTGATCCTCATTTCCCGCACCTCACATTGGAATATTTGAGAGATCTGACCGTAGGAGTATATCAAATACACCTAGCACCATCCTATATTCAAGACAAAATGCAAAGGGATGCAAATGACGTCTTTGAGTATGACGAACTTGTAGACGAGCCTGGTTTTCTGCGAGTGAGGGTTTATTCTCGATTTAGAAACGCTACTAAGTATCAGCTCTGGATAGCCTATAACGTTCTAGATGATGACGATAACGAGGCTGAAGATATCGTAAACAGACAATCAATAATAGGATACTATTGCACGTGTAAATCGGGTGCTCGAACGCTAGGTACATGCGCGCACGTAGCGAGTGTTCTTTGGTATTTGGGGTTTGCAAGACAGGAAAACAGGGTTAAATATCCATGGACACTCCTGTTACAGACTGTCATGGATGTGGCAAATAGACCATTGCCTCAAAACGTCAATGATGACATCGACGTTGTTGACGTTTAACATCAAAATCCAAAGCCACTTTTTATGGAAACCGCTTTAAACAAAAACCCCGTAAAGCGAGAGGCCAGGGGACTCGCTATAATCAAGCACCCCGTAAAGCGAGAGGCCAGGGGACTCGCTATAATCAAGCACCCCGTAAAGCGAGAGGCCAGAGGACTCGCTATAATCAAGCACCCCGAAAAGCGAGAGGCGAGCGGACTCGCTATAATCAAGCACCCCGTAAAGCGAGAGGCCAGGGGACTCGCTATAATCAAGCACCCCGTAAAGCGAGAGGCCAGGGGATTCGCTATAATCAAGCACCCCGTAAAGCGAGAGGCCAGGGGACTCGCTATAATCAAGCACCCCGTAAAGCGAGAGGCCAGCGGACTCGCTATAATCAAGCACCCCGTAAAGCGAGAGGCCAGGGGACTCGCTATAATCAAGCACCCCGTAAAGCGAGAGGCCAGGGGACTCGCTATAATCAAGCACCCCGTAAAGCGAGAGGCCAGGGGACTCGCTATAATCAAGCACCCCGTAAAGCGAGAGGCCAGGGGACTCGCTATAATCAAGCACCCCGTAAAGCGAGAGGTGATGGGACTCGCTATAAACAAGCACCCCGACATTGCAAGATGCGAGGTTAAGTACGTATAATAGCTTTCTCATAGCAAAACCTACATCTTAATTAGAGCAATGTTTGGCTATTCGTCTCAAACGCTTTAAAGATCTCTGATTTGCCAGTCGCCTCTTCTGCATATTATTGCAGATATGGATTTCTATCCTTTTGTGGCGAACCTATCGATAACCATTTCGTAATCAACAAGTATTTTTAAACTTTCTCCATCTGCCATCCGTCCTTCAGTATTAGTTCGTCCATGGTGGACCTGTGTTTGGAAAGTAAATTCGTCTCGACTCGGAGAGTTTTATTTTGGTTTCCCAACTTGTTTTAATTAAGATTGTTAAGAAACTGTTTTACATTTTCAAAATCTACACTAAGCAGAAACATATAAAAAGGGGACCGTAACTTTAGCTCAATCAGTCATTTATTTATAATGATACTCCAAAAAATAAAAACGTAACTCATTGAAAGTTTGTATTCTTATTGTAATTAACATAATACAATTTTTTTACAACCCTTTATTGAAACGCGAGGCGTCCCCTAAAAATTCCACAAATAGGACCAAATTGACAGTTTTACACAATTTTTTAAAACGCTGATTTAGCTTATGTCTGTTTAACCTTTAGCTCAAACTTTTCATAAGCCCAATATGAAATTCGGATATCCTTAAAACTTCTCAAAGACGATCCGAGATTATCAATTTCGAACTTTTTTGTAACATTAACTAACGTCTGTTTGATATTAAGCTTATAAACCTTAAACACAATATAGTCATGGCAATGCCGACTCAATTTATAAGGGCTACCCTAAAAGTCCACAAAGGTGATCCAAGATTGTTAATAAATACGCCTAAAAAGTGCCCTCTTCAAAATATGTAGCCCGGGAAAAGAGAGCGTGATCGAGTGGGCTATGATAGTGGGTATTTTGGTAGTAAGTAACGGTGGTTGGGACTCCAAGCATAGCCCGCCCCATCACGCACTCGACAACGCAAAGCAACTCGCGCCAGCGTGGAAAATAAGGCGGTAACACAGGGCAAATGACGAGTTTAAAAATTGCCTGGAACAGTTCAAAAATTAAATCGGAGGGGGGTCAGTGGTCCACGAGACTACTAAAAAATTCAAGGGTAACCAGAGTCCACACATTAAAATTCTAATATTTTAATTATCCACTTCCTTAGCTTAGCAGACGACGTGCTCTGGCCAATGGTCACGGACCAGTTTATTTATTAATGTCCAGTTTAAAAAAATCGTTATTTCCCACCCTGACTCGCGCTATAGCGCAAGCAGCTTGCGACGTGTTGCGCGTGATCGAGTAGGCTATGGTCCGGTCAAAAGAAATATTCAGTTCAGCGTTGTAAATAAGGCGGTGGCACAGGGAAAATGACCAGTTTAAAAATTAAATCGGAGGGGGAGCAGTGGTCCACAGGACCACTAAGGAAATTCTAGGGTAACCAGGGTCCAGACATAGGTTAGTAAAATTTATAAAAAAATTAAAATGTTACGCCTTTTCCAAAATATTGAAGTTTAACTTCCTTGACTTTCCAAATTAATATGCCTTTTCCAAATATTAGGTTAGGTTAGTAATATTTTATAAAAAACTAAAATATTAGGTTTTTTCCAAAATTTTGAAGTTTATCTTCATTGACTTTCCAAATTAATATGCCTTTTCCAAAAAATTACATTTTATATTCACTTCCGATGTAACGCTACTCCTTTTTGAATAATATTGTTCTATATTTTTAAACTAAGATATTTGCATTACAAATGAGACCATTTGCTCTGATCATACGAATAAATACTAACTTAAAAAAACAACAACTTGAAAACAAAACCAGAAATGAAAGGAAAATTCATGATTGGAAATCCGCCCAAATTGCGGTATTCGTTCCAATGGGATGCGGTCGAACAAGACATTCGATCCAATGGGATTCGACCCAATGGTACACAATCCTTTTTCCCTACTTTCAACACCATTAAACTAAGTAGTCATATTAGAAGTTCAACAGGTTGCTCGAAATAGATGTTAAAAGCACTGTAAATGGTGCATAAATGCCTAATATTTCCTTAACACTTGCAAATAATATTTGCAAATGGCGTGAATTGATCATAAAAATGGCTTTAAAGTACACCATAAATGGTGTAATTTTTGGCACCGAAAAACAGCATATATGGTGTTTGAATGCACCATTATTTTTTAGAGTGTATAATTTGGCTTGTATAAATGATGTAGTTTTATGTACTTTCATTTAAATCCATATAATTTAATTTCAATCGACTGTTAAAAGTGAATGATTGATCAAGCTATACTTCGAATTCAGTCTAGTTTTATTTCATTGTGAATTGCATTTGCCAATTTTTATCGCCAATTTTGAAAATGAAATTCGCCCTACTTCAGATTTGATAAACCTTTTTGTGTCTTTTTTCAACTACATGAAATCAGCTTTGTCAAATTGCCCGAAGAGAAAATCTTAATGGCACTCTAGTTTCAAGCATTGTTTTATGAATTTAAAGGATCATTTAAGTGGGAATAAAGAATTATCTTTAATCCTGTTAAAGAAATATTCATGCATAATCGATAGTATAGGTAAAACTTACTACATAGATTTAACACCAGATTATAGTGCTGCTGTGTTAGACCAAATGATCTCGATGGAATCGAAGTTAGAATAATGAAAATAATAACACATTTCAGATCCATTTCAACCTAAAAAGAAAGGCTTATTATTTTTTGACCCCCGTTTTAAGTACTTTTTACACCCAAAAAAGTGATTTTACAATTAGTACATTTTACACTCTTCACCAAGTGTTTTTACCCTTTTTAAAGTGGAATTATACCGTCAATATTTTTTGACCCCCCAAAAAGTGGTTTTACAATTAGTATATTTTTATCTTTTCTCCTTTTCCTTGATTATATTGCTCCAGACAGTGTTCATCCAGAGTTTTCATATTAGTAACGAATACTGGTACATCAGCATGTTTGTTTCAAACTAATGATGTTCACGACCATACCCCTAGAGCGATGGAGCACGGCATACACGATGACGTCAAAAACAGGATTAGACAATTATACAAGGACGGTGTGACCAAACCCAAAACTATTCTCGGAAAGATAAAAGAAGCTGGACTCACGGAAATTTTCTGTCCTATTTCACTTCCGAGTATTTGCAGAAATCGAGAGGATGGCACGTTGGGCAAAGCTTTGGTTCCCCTTGTACTTACAACTGTCTGGAATCTTTAAATGCATGCATCAAAAAGGACTATACGTTTCGCGAGCGCCTGCCTTTGCATCAATTCATTTATGTTTTGAAGAAAATGGTCACGGATTGGTCTCTCAAAACATATGTATGCAAGCATCTTCTCGGAATAGCATTGATAGAAAAACTAGCAACAGTTCCTCCAGAAGCAAAAAATGTTCCAATTGGGGAGAAGCGGAAAAGAGGACGGCCCTCAAGGGCTAGGAAGGCATTACTGGTTCAATAATTGCTTTCATTATTGTATTGTTTTATTGTAGACTTTAGTGAAATAAACACAATTTGTCACTATTTTTGTAATTGTTGGTATAAATTACTTATTGAACGGTAAAGATCCACTTTAAAAAGGGTAAAAATAACCTAGTGAAGAGTGTAAAACGTACTAATTGTAAAATCACATTTTTTTGGGGTAAAAAGAACATAAAAAGGGGGTTGATTAAATGGTACCCAAAAAGAAATATTAAACTGAATCGACTGTAGAATCAATACTTAAAAGAATGAAGATTATGATCTTACAACCATGAGACTCTCTAAATTGTTATGACTTACGTTATCGAGTGCAAAGTTTAAAATACTAGAGATGCCCGTATTACTCCTGTTCTATAGGGCAGTTCAAGTTCAATAAATTCTTAGAAAAGAGTTGAAGTATTGACATATGTAATGTCAACTATTTATCATAAAACCGCGAGATTCTCTCTACATTATTACATGACTTACGTTTTCGAGTGAATATTTTAATATGCTACGTGTACGAGTTTCAATACACACTTCGAAGAACACTAAAATATTATCTGTAATTTCTGTCTGTTCGAATTAATAAGGTATTGTTCAATATTTTTTAATCGCAGTCGTATATATTTGCAGAGAAATATTACCTCGTCATATACTATGCTATTCTGTTCGAAAGAATAGATAACACAGATGTTTGCGAAATCCTTAAATCTCTGATAAAGTTGTAAAATCATAAAATCCCTGATAAAATTGTAAAATCACGAAGAGCTCCAACACAGCAAAATGGAATGACGTTTAGTCCCAGATATGAACAATTATCAGCTTAAAGATTTGGTAATAAACATTATTTAATACTATCTTCGTTTTTCTCTGAATTTTTGCATAGTAGAATATGTGATGCAAACAATGAAGCGCTACATCATTTATTCAAAGAAGACTTCCCTTGCGATTTGTTAAAGGGTAAATCATGCGAGACCTGTATTTTGGAGAAATTAAGAAGAAAGCCATTCAAACCACTAGAGCTACAACACCGTAAAAGCTCATACACTGAGATGTCATTTGTAAAATAGAACCAACTTCTGAAGGTGGATCAAGATACGTAAGTCTTCGTTAGTCGCGATGTTATTTTTGAAGAAAATCACTTAACATCGACTGGAAGACTAACTCGAACGACATTAATAAAGAAGATGAGGACGAAAACGAAATGCAAACGTACAATACAATTGAAGAACTCGTTACATTACAGGGGGAAGACATCAACACCAATAATTGATTTAAAAATACGTACACCTTTGAGAGTATATAGCTACTTTATATAAGGAACATTTATCCAGGGCCATGGACTTATTTCTCAGCCTGATCATAAGTAACATAATATAGTTGCAATAGCTTTTTATATTAACTCTGGTTTATGTAATAATGCGTGTGCCACGAGAATTTTGTTAACAAAAAGACAGGGCGTTACGCGATTGGTCGGAAGGGGATACTTCAAATTATTCTTAAAATCGAAACCTAATATGAATTTTAAAATCATTCGGAGGTATTTTCTGAATGTTTCACTATGCAGACTGGTCTTATAATTAGAAGAAGAATCGATAGAAAGTCACTCGATTTTCCACTTCACCCTCCCTTTAACGCATCTTTCGACATTTAACTGTAAAATTTCTTGTTGTAGATGAAAAAAAAAACACCAATTTTTGTGAAAGTTAAACATGGCCATGCTAAGACTAAGTGTGATGCTGGTATTAGTTGTAACCACTACTATTCATGGGTGGATGCCTCTCAGTATCTTTCATATGTTGCCAGAGTTGACTTTAGAAAAGGTTAGTAAAGAAGTTATGTCCTGTGAAGAAACGAGCCAATGCTCAGGCTTTGTGAGACTCGATTTGCAAATTTGCGAAATTGTTTGCGACAACACAAAGTTGTGGTGTCTGTCAACGAAACTTTATTTTCGCAGGGAATGGTTTCTATCTTTGGAAATATTGTCACGCGTAGATTTTACTAAAGCTTTTCCGTGACTTGTTTTAAATCGTTCCGCCAAAGGCGAGATTGAATGTATTCTTTGTAGTAAAATACTTCAAGCCTCTTATATCGGCAACAACTAGCCTCTAACAAGGAGCTCTGGGCTTCCTTAACGTTTTTTTTTTCAGGTTTAACACAAGACATTTTTATAATATTTAATGTTAGTTGTGGAGCGGTGACATGTCAAGGATTTCGAAGTATGTTATTATCCACCGCTGAATTTCGTCTCAGTGGTGACCTAGTTTTGAAAATTTTTCATTCTCTTCCGGGCGAGATTAATTACGGATCGATGCAAGCTCTAAATCAAAATTCTCAGAGTCCCTTGTTGTAAGATTACCTTTGCGCTACTACCCTTGAAGTGCTATGATTGAACTAACTCCTCAGACAACTGACGTGTGTCCCCTTCTTGTAGCAGGAAGTTCTTGTGAACTTAAACGCTTGCTAAATGTAAAGGTACAAAGTTCAAGAGAAGAAAATCAAGTTTTATTCTTTACTTTCTTCTGGTTGGGTGTAAAATAGGAAATAGGCTTAATTTACAACTTTTCAAGTCTAAAATTATTATGATTGTTTTCACCTGACTAAAGTGGGTTTAAATGACAAAGTTAAAAGGTTTCTATTTGATAAGTTCACTCTTTCGAGCAAGTGTTTGCTGAATGTTTACGGTCAACATCTGATGCACTTTCGACAGACAACTCTATTTGCGATATTAAATAATAACTATTTAGTTAGATGTACATCAAAGTACAAAAATGCTTCGCATTACGTTTTTTTTTCTGAATAAAACGCGTTTTCTCTAATGAGAATTTTAGTATTTGCGTGGCTCTATGACTGTTGTACGTTGTCGAATCACTCCCGCTGATCTCATTGAAGCACCTGCCATGGGCATTTCTTCTTTTTGGACAATTTCTCTTGGGACTGGGTCATCTGGTGCTGACGACTTGGGAGGTTTCCTTATGTCTTTCGAACTTCCGCTACTGCTACCACCCAAACGTCCCAGTAGAGACTTTTTGGAGCCTTTGTCTCCTTTTGCACTGAGTTTGGATTCTTTCGAGCTCTCGGTTTTCTAAACAAAAGGAAAGGATTTAAGAGTGAAAAACCTATCACTAAATATATATTCCAAAATATATTAATAAATTGGTAGGAAATACGAAGACTTCGATGCTCTAACTCGAGGGGCTAATCACTCAATGGCGTTCAGAAGGGACTAGGATTTGGGGGGGCACTTAATTTTGCCAACTAGAAACCTAAATTTGCCTAGCGACCCGTAGTTCGTACAAAATTTCTTGGAATAACTAATTTCCACAAGTTTCCCTGACTATTTGCAATAACTTACATTTCGAACATATATATTTTTAAACTAATTGTTATATAAAATTGTCGAAATTATAGGATCATGCGCATGCCTGATAATAGTATACTAGTAAGTGAAAAACTGACTAATTATTTTAAATATAGTGAACCGAAAGTGAAAGTAACTAAAAATTACCAATGAAGTCCATGAAGATACTTAAAAGAGCTGGGTCGGGAAAAATCTTACTATGTTGCTAACACTCTTTCACTTCACTGATTTCCGTAATTTGTACTTCTGTTTATAATTAAGGACGTTATAAAAGTGTGCCTCTCTATGTGTTGAGATAATTGAGGTAAAAGGCTCCCTAGTACAGTGAATATGGGTAAATTCACTGGAATCATTTTTGAAAGAGTTGTTATTGTTCTAAATATTAGGAAACTATTTCGTCTGAAATTAATTTTATCTGAGTTCATCATAAGTATTAAAGTATCCGGAGAAAGCGAAGTGAGCTCCGCGAATTTGGGGCTCTGGTGAAATCTCAGACAAAACATTCTCTGGTCAAATCTCAGACAAAACATTTTCTGGTCACCCTGATACCGTTATCCAGACTTTCCATTACCATCCAAAATATTTTCTCTGACTTTTCCAGGTTTTCCTGGTCGCGTACGAACCCTGTTACTGTACAGACTAAGATAGTATATGTTTAAACTCAGATTAATCAGAAGCTTCAATCGTTCTACGTCATTTGGTGCTCCAACTCTTTGAACCCTAACAACCTTGAACCTTACCATTACGACAGGCTGCTTCGTGAGATTTCTTAAAGTCATAGCTAAAAACTGCTTTGCAACACAAACTTTGTACTTTATATCGATAACTTTTCCGTGTTTAGCATTATCTGATTTGTCTTGGCGGCTGCTGCTCGAACTCATTTTAGATTACGTATTACCAGAAGTAAATTAAATTAGCTAATTTAATAGACTTATGGTATTACGTGTGTATTAAGTAATAGAAACTGAGACATTATTGAAGGCAGCGAACCATATGCAGAAATAAAGAGCTAAAAGCAACAACAGAGTACAATTCAGAAATGAGTCGTGAGATTCACGGGTGCGACGTTGCCTATCTCTCTGAAATATGAAAAATAGAAAACCTATTCCTCGCAGTATGGCGCAGTAGACACTTTTCCACGAGGAAAACGGCCAAAACGCGCCTAGAAAATGT
Organism: Phalangium opilio; assembly: GCF_054372755.1. NCBI lineage: Eukaryota > Metazoa > Arthropoda > Arachnida > Opiliones > Phalangiidae > Phalangium > Phalangium opilio. The sequence goes on from NW_028324226.1 coordinate 8,867,761, forward strand.
TTCACCAAAGACGAGAGAGAGAGAGAGAGCTTTATAAAATCCGCCGAAAAATGGGAAAATAGGGGGTAGTAAAAACAATTTTCGGTACGTTTAGTTGTAGGACGCACATCCTTGGGCATGGGGGAATTGACCTCCTCGCCTTATCTCTGTCATCCCCTACGTCAACTGTGCGCGAGAAAGCTGCGCTCAAGCGCCGCGGTGTACCGTAGATTTACCAGAGTTGGGCACTCCTCCTTAGATAGATTTTTTTCCTCTCAAACTATCATAGATGGCGAAACTATCAATTCTTCTGGCTATATTTTAGAGTGGAACTCCTTCTTAGATAGATTTTTTTCCTCTCAAACTATCATAGATGGCGGAACTATCAACTCTTCTGACTATATTTTAGACTGACATTGCTGGTTAGATAGATATTTTTCCTCTCAAACTATCATAGATAGCGAAACTATCAACTCTTCTGACTATATTTTAGACTGACACTGCTGGTTAGATAGATATTTTTCCTCTCAAACTATCATATTTGGCGAAACTATCAATTCTTCTAGCTATATTTTAGACGGGCATTATTTGTTAGATAGATTTTTTCCCTCTCAACAAATCATAGATGGTGAAACTATCAAATCTTCCTTCAATATGCTAGATTGGCTCTCATTGTTAGATAGATTTTTTGCCTATCAAATCAAATTGAAATCTTTAGGAACGACTAAATTGATCGATTATTTAATTTCCGGACTTTAAATTTGATTGTTTTCGATCAAACTGATTTGGGCTCTACCTACTTTTACTCTGTTTAATCGATTCCTGATATTTCCTGATTTTGTAGAATTTCTAATATTTTCATATATTCATATAATTTCCATAATCTCATTTCTCAAGTTTGACTTTTAACTGTCTATAGTTCAAAAGCTACTATCCAAACTTTTTCAAATTATTCGCCCTTGATTTAATCTAAACCATCTACTATAAACGGTTAACTAATAATAATTAAAGGCAAAAATTGCAATTAAAACTGTGGGTAATAAAAATCAGAAAATCTACACTTTAATTTATCTAATTCTACGTTTGGATGATTTCGTGGAATCGTTCTTCCTCCTCGAGTAGTCGTTCACATCAGTGACAGCACGGAGCTTCTATATACAAGAAGCTCCGTCTTCACAGTTTGAACTGTTGAACCATCGTTTATTTTATTTTTATTTATTTGTTTGAGAGGGTTATAACGACCACCAAGTACAGAATCTTCTTATAGAATAAACCTACACTTGCTAACGTTCAAATATATTAAAAACTTCGATATCATTCAAAAAACGACTTATCTTTCCAGAAATTTTCATAACTATCAAAATTGCCTATTAAAGATTAGCACATAATTTTTTAAAATGAAATCAGAAAACAGATGTCGCCAAATAAACTCACTCAAAGAATCAATTTATTTCTCAAGGAATAATGCCTATCATTTTTTATGATTTCTAAAAGATGGGGTTAGTAGCCAGATCACGTTGAGAATCGATATTTTTCTCTAGAAGATTTCAACGAATCAATGAATCATATCAACTTCGAGTGCACTTTCTAAGCTATCAAACTCAATCGATCATTATAATTCAAATTTTTCTCGAAAATAACTATCAAAATTGATACTTTGATAGGGGCAGATTTAGTTTTCTATCGTATCAAGTGGTAAAACTATCAAATGATATGATAGTGCCCATCTATGAGATTTACCCCCGTTTTCACCACGCATGGGTCGCGGCTGCCTATACTGATTCTCCCTCCCTCTTTCTCTCCTCTTTGGTTTCACTCTACTAAAAAAATCAGAGAATTTAGCGAAATAGAAATTCAGAAATCGTATTAAAACAGTTGCTTTATAAATTACAACTACAAGAGCCCACCAAACAAGAACATATAATCCTTTATTTCGCCAAGTGAGCCTCAATTTTCCAACCCTACAAAATTTTAAAGGTGGAGCCTCCCCCCAAGGGATCGTCCCTGTAATCACAGCCTGATTCCCTGCACACTGACTACGAATTAAGTGTAATCATTTAGCACTGCCAAGGGCAAAGCTCTAAAAGATTACGCATAATCAATTTAGTGCAGTTAAAGGTACAACCCCGTACACCGATTACGCCGAGTGATCGGCCCCTCGCCCTAACTGGTCTTCTTACCTCCAAAGCAGATTTAACGGCCGCCAAATCTTCTTCTTTCAGTTTATGGACATCGCGATCTGACCCAGAACGGTCAGCGCTACTGGAACGACTGAGAGGTTTTTTGAGCGCTTTGGAAATTCTTGATCGTATGCTCTTGTCCTTGTCATCCTTCTCGGGTTTAGCATTCTGCACATCACCCAACCCTAGAGTGGCGAGTCCCACCTTAGCCACTAATTCACCGGTATGAGAATCTTCCACGCTGTTTTGTTTTTTGGACTTCGTCAATTTAAGCTTTTCACGCAAAGTCTTTTTCTGTTTAAGTGCGGGACCGGATTGCGATGACTCATCCGCGGAACTTAGGACGCTACCTTCACGTGACTGTAAAGGTCGCGACTTCATCGAAAGACCCGTCATTCGAGACATTCTGGAATCCATGGATATGTCTCCGACAGAACTGTCCGATTCGTAGCCGGTAGGAGAGAGGAATTGTCCCCTTATTCGGCTCCTAAGGCTCAACTCGCTACCGTACGGAGTGTTGTTGAGGCTTTCGTCTCCAGAATCCCATATTTTCCCACCCATATCTGTGTGCAATTGCTGATCCAGTGATAAACTCTTTCTGTAGAGCGATTTCGCTCTTGGTGGGGGTCGAAGAATCATGCTTGGAGGAGCAATAGGGTAGTTGGTTATTCTTTGTGGATTCATCCATCTTTGACTTGGATCCCCTCCGGAATTTCTTCTCACCATTCTTGGAGCGTTTACTTCCGAAGCAGAAATGGCCCTAAATCGAAAATAAAACATTTTTAGATCAAACTTTAGAACTGTAGAAAGAAAGTAACGTTAAAGTGACTGAACATTTAGAATTTAAGTTACAACTGTAACTTTTGTTGTTCGCATAACACGAACATGAAATTTTGCAGTGTTTACGCATACGACACTACAAATACAATCGAATGTTTTTGTTGTAAACTAAAATCGTTCATCAAGTGTTCAACAGACGTTTCCAACAAATATTACATAATATGACCGCGGATTATCGTATCAAATACCTTCTGAAAGACGCGGATCTTCCTAAAGCATTCTCTCCAGTATTTGTTGAAACCTTTTGCAGCTCTTCGGTTCTTTTTCTAATCTGTAATTAATTAAATTTGCAAATTAAAAGTCTAATTAACGTAATCTTAGAGCTCGGCATTATCTATCCATTATCCACGTCATTTTATCTTTATCCATAGTCGAAAATTATCCACAGAACTTGCATGTTAAATCGTATTATATCCACAACTTTGTTTATAAATAATCGTTTATCCACCAATTTCTGGATAATGAATAGAAAATGCCGAGCTCTACGTAATCTTTTTTAAATAAATGTCTCACCTTTTCTAGAGCTTCTCTCAGTTCTTCATTCGCCCTTGAGTTTCGTCGCGGAGGTTTAACTGCAGACCTTTCACCCATTATGAGATCAGGGGCTACTTCGGCACCAATCTTAGGAGGAGCTGGAAGAGTTACGAGGGAAGCCATCTTCTTCACTTCTTCCATCAAGTCTGAGACTTTAATTTGAACGTCCTCCGTATTGATCAATCGGTCACGCCACTCCTCGCGCTCTTGTTCCATGATTTCTCGTTCCTGTCTTAAACGGTTGTTTTGGTTTCGTAATTTGACATGAGATTCTTTGAGTTCGGTCATTTCCGCTTGCATCTGATCAAAACGAATAATTATACATCATTCTGCGATACATTAGCATTTAAAGTTCACGGTACCTCGTTCCATTTTCGTTGCGTTGTCTGCTCTTCCATTTCTAGGAGTTCCTTTAAGTCTAAGATCTGTTTCCTTGCTTCTTGCTTTTCTTTATCCCTCAAGGTTTCGATGGTCACTATTTTGTCTTTCATTTCGTTCACCAAGGTTTGAGTTTCTTGAAGCAGTTTTTGTTGATCCTGCCTTTCTTTGTCCCATGCTAACTCTAAACGTGTTTTAGTGTAACCTCTGGTTGACCCTTTGGCAGAGTCCAATAGGTTCTTCTCTTCATACTAGAATGAGTAATGCTTGTAAGGCTTCTGTAACCCTCCTTAGAAAGAAACGGTACAAGACTAACCTGGTTAATTTTTGACTTCAAATCCCCGATTTGCACTTGATAGTTATTTTTTTCTGCTTCTAATTGGACCCTTAAACGTTTGCTCTCAAGCTCAGCGGCTTCATACCTTTCCATGACATTTTGTAACTGTCTCTGCAAGTCCTCTGCTTTGCGTCTCGCCATGTCAACCTAAGAGATTTTAACTGTATCCAAGTCTAGATCGTAATTAAATATTCTTACCTCTTCCCTACCACGGACTCGTTCCCTTTTCAAAGAACTAGTCTTAATTTGTTCGACCATGTCATCGGCTTCTTCCAGTTTAGAAATGAGAACTTCGCGGTCGCGAGATAACTCAGCTATTTGAGACTGCATCGATTGCATTTCTTGGCTCATCATTCGTATGCGACCCTCATACTCTACCCTCATGGTTGCGAGTTCACCCTTGTGTGTAGTTTCACTGTGTCCCAACTTGTTTCGTAAGTCTTGTGCTTCCTTCTGAACCTCAACCTTGGCTCTTGACGCCTTTTCTAGACGTTCAAGCTCGGTGCAACGCTTCTTTAACTCGTCCACCTGTAACATTATGCTTTAGCCTTGTAGTTAGAGTGAAATAACTTAAAAAATTTACTGTTTTCTTCAGCTTATCACGTTCGTCCCTTAAATGCCTTTCTTCTTTTTTGTACGACTCTATAACCTTGTTTTTCTCGGTTACTGTGTCCTTGAGTCTCAACTTGTCTTGTTCTACATCTGCAAGTCGATCTATCTTGTTTTGCATTTTCTTGATAGTATCCTGTAATTTTTTAAAGTACGATTTAACACAGCTTAAATAACACTTCTTAGTTTATTCTATACGCTTTAGCTTAATCCAACTATAGTTTATTCATGGACTTACGTTTAAATCCAGCCTTTCTCTGATCCAGTTGTCCTGTCTTGAATTGAATGTATCACGAAGGGACTTCAGTTCAGCCAAGGCCGCGTCATAGTCACGCTTTATGGTACCAAAGTTGGCTTGCACTTGTTCCTTTTCCGTCACTAGACGAGATTTAACTGACAGGAACTCCTCTTCCAATAGTTCATACTTGTTAGTCATCTCATCATACTCCTGGCGTTCCTGTTCCAGCTGTCTCTCCAGATCTTTTATTTGTCGTTCGTTTTCTGAGACTATGTCATCCATTTTATTCTGAAATTAATGCAAACAACATTTTATAACTTTATTATTGACCACTAAACACCAATTTTACCTGGAACCTTCTTTGTTCTCTCTCAAGTTGAAACATTTTGTCTTTTAATGAAATTATCTCCTGGTCCTTTTGTCTCTTCTCTTGATCATTTTCTTTCTCCATTCTTTCTCGTTTCTTGGTTTCCGTTCGCAGCTTACTTTCCAAATCATTTTCAATAGTCTGCCACTCGTCACGGTCTTTACGATGTTGATTGTTCAATTGCCGCACTTTTTCTTGACTTTCTTTTAAGCTCTTTTCGGCCTACGCTCAATAATATGTCAAGTTTTAAGCTATGTTTAAGCAAATGATTGGTAACTTTGTCACATACCTTGTCTAGTTTATCCGACAGATCAGCAGCTTTGGCTTTTTGCGCCTTTTCTTCGTTCGTAGCTTGTTTAACGTCCGCTTCCATTTGGTGCCTAACTTCTTTAACAGCTTTCTCTAGCTTTTTCGCGTGTTCTTCTTTAAGTTTCGCTTCCTAACGAAATATTCGGATTAGTTGCATCGGTTTCGAAAAGCTCTAAACTATAATTTAACTAAAAAAGAAATTTTGACTAAAATTATTATGCTGTAACATTTTCTTTATAAACCGGTGCAAAATTTTTGAAAATGTTAAAAGTATGAACAAGGAATGCCATGTAGTGTTTAAACACGGGGATATCAGTAAGACTATGTTGGGTTTTATTCATATAACTTGACGAAATTCTCTGTTTGAAAGATTTCTCTACGGACATAAAATATATATCAAATTAAACTGCCTCCCACTGTTGTCATGGGTTGACAAACATAGAAGCTGGCATCATTTTAATTTGTTGAACTTTTCTATGGCCTAATCAAGTCGTACCATCATGTTCTTCGAGAGTAATTTCATGATTTTATCGCGGATACCAAATATGGCCTTGAATTAATATTTTACTTCTATCTTTATAACATAAAATAGTATTCTTTGACCTTTTCCTTCCACTGTGTTTCCTGCGTCCCCATCTGTTCCTGTAGACTTTCAGCCTTGGCTCTAATGTCCGAAAGTACTTTCTTCAATTCTTCACGTTCTTTTAGCCATCCAACTGCTACCTCCGTTTGCCTGTTGTCGTTCTTCTTAAGCTTGGAGCGTTCGTCTTCCAACTAAGAAGGAAAGTAATTGGTAATAGTTTTGGGAAAATCCTTTTTACCATATTTACCTCGTTCTTAATTTCAGTATATTCCTTAAACTTCGATGTGAAGTCCTTTTCTTTTTCGTCTAACTTCTTCTTCAGATTTTTTACTTGCTCTTGGGCTTTACTAAACTGCCCCTTCTTTTCTTCCAACTGATTTTCCAGTTCCTTCTTCTGAGTTTCGAGTATTTTACTTCCTTTGGTAAGCTCTTCTTTCATGGAAGTAACCGCTTTCAGTTTATCTTCAGCCTCTTTCACTTTCTCTTGTTCCTTCTTTAGCTTCCCTTCAATTTCCTTGATTCGTTTCTGCATGGCTTCCTTCTCATTTTGAAACGACTGTACCTTTTCCAGCAGATTGAGATCGGTACCTTGAGCTTCCGCAAGCCTCTTCACCTGTGATTCCCACGATGCAGCCTTCAGTTTCTGGTTGCTCGCATCATTCTTCAAAGCTTCCGCCTGCTTTCTCAGGTCATTAAGTTCTGAAGTCATTTTCTGTTCTTTCTGAGCAAACTCCTTTTGCGTCGAGTCTAGTTGAGACTTAGTTTTCTCCAACTCTTCCCTTAAATTCTCCTGTACAATTTCCCTACCTCGAACAGTCACTTGAAGATCCGCTGAAATTGTAAAAAAAATACGATAAATAATTTAAATATATTTCTAACTAGGGTAGAACTTACAAACTTCATCTTCAAGATCCTTTATCAACTCTTTCAGCTCCATTCTGGTTGCAGTTTCCCTTACAGGTCGCATGGGTCTCTTCTTATAATTGAGCGTGTCTTTTAACTTCTTGTAGTCTCTTGTAAGCTTGGAATTTTCGACTTCTATCTGGCTGATTTTGGCTTGCAGACTGACAACCTCTTCATCTTTAGTTTTTACAGTTTTCTTTAAAGAAGCTACCAATTGGTTTTCTACCTCTGAACTACCAGCGCCTCCTGGTGTACCTCCACCCGTTTCTTTCTTCGGTTTGTATTCTTGAAGAACCGTGGCAGAAATGACCTGACCTCCAGCAGCATTAACCAACTCGTCTTTCAAAGTATTCATCTTTCGGTTAAGTTCCGCAACTTTGTCTTTAAGCTCCATATTTTCTAACTGCATTAGATCCGCGGGTCCTGGTGCAGGTTTTCGACTCAATCGCAACTGGAACCTCTTATTTTCGCTTATCAATTTTTCATTTTCGTTTTCCAAATCCATCGTTTTCTGTCTTAGGATAGTTGCTTCTTGCTCAACTAGTTGTAGCTGCCTCTTCAAATCGACTTGGAACTCGCTATCCAGAGATCTACTCCTGACAATGACCTTCGAGGCTTTTCGTCGATGAACTTCGACCTCCGTTTGCAATCTCTCGTTATCCCGTTCTTTCTCAACCAGCTTTCTTCTCAGCTCTCTGGCTTCAAACTCAAGAAGTTTAATCTTTTGTTCATAGTAGACGTTGGGGCCTGTTTTCTCCAAAGGTGGTAGTTCTGGTAGTTCGACAGTAGCTAGCGGTTGATTGATAAGTTTGTCTTGTAAGTATTTAACCTCCGATTGCAAACTCTCGTTTTCATGTTCCAACTCATCGACCCTTTTCCTTAGTACGAACATTTCTTGTTCGCATAACTCAAACTGTAACTTTAACTCTTCCGGTGATAGTTCGTCTTCATCCTTTTTAACGCTTCCGCCTTTCGACCTGGCATTTGCCATCTTCTTGAGCTGCATAACCACCGTTTCGTTCTCCTGCTCGAGACTATTGAGCTTCCTTCGCATGGTTTTAATCTCTTCCTCGGCGAATCGCAATTGTTCCCTCATGTCAGTCTCCCTTTCCATCGTGTCGTAGAGATCGCGGACAACCGCTTCGTAACTCTTTCCGGAAGCATCCTTTGTCACAGCCGGAAGCTATAAAAAGAATTAAGAAATGTCAAATTTCATTAAACTTGACGTATTGAATATAGATTAATGAAGATATCTAAGCCTGATTAGCGTGTTCCTGAATTACTTAGTTTTGTTAACAGATAAAAAACATTATTTGGTAAGCAGAGAAAAACTAACACCATAAACTGCTTAGCAATTTTATATTTCTTCAAGTACAACTCTTTTCAATAGGTTCAGAAAGTATGGTAAACACATAAACATAACAATAAAATAGTTTTAGGAAAATTACCATACTATATAACGTTTCTATTGCCATATTAGGGAGCAATTATTAAGGCCTTTTTGAACCTCTTGCGTACCAACAAGTGTCGAAAACTGGTATTTTAAAAGTAATGGGTCATTAAACAAAAGCATAATTACACCCGATTCAAAAATGTTTTATACAAGCGCACTTCGTAAATCCCTTTCTATGCTAAGAGATTTAACCTTGTAATTAAGTACATTTTATCAAAATCTATAATTAGTTATTATTTGCAAAACTAAATTAGTATTGCAAATAAGTAGCACATGCTACCTGTGCCATAAATTCATTCATAAATTTCCAGAGGCAAGTAGTGAAAGGTGGACGATTCAGTCACTCAGTATTATTGGTCTGTGATTACCGGTAATCTTTAAAAGCCGGAGTGCTAAAATGATTAGTCTGTGATCCATTAACTGGGAGGCTGAGAGTGACTAATCACTCGTTTGATACCCATGGTGAATGATGTACCAGTAACATTGAAAAGTAAACGGGCAGGTCTGATAGTATCCGAAAATAATAAGCTACATAGACAGCTCTATAAATGACACAAACGTAAATAATGAGAACACGTTTTCGTAAATGGAGCAAATAGTTCCATCTAAAGTCATCTCTTGACAGTTATGTTTTCCCCAATATAAGAAACGTCTCCTAATGGCTTTTTTCGCCGTATTGACTTTATGGATTGACGTTGAACTCTAATGTATTTTAAACAGACTTTAAAAATAGACCAACCGACTTTTAACTTGCCTTGAAACTTTTGTAACCCTTTCAAAAACATTGTTATTTTAGAGTCCATCATTTTGGGCTCAATCGGGGTCAATGGTAGTTTTAAAATGAATATCGTTAAAAGTAAAAAATAAAAACACGCAACATGGAATGAGATTCAGACGATTCAGCCCAAGGAGGAGAAGGGAAGGACGTTTGGTAACCTTCCAAATAAATATATGGCTTAGCGCCCGTCACTTCCTTCCTAGATGCTGTTAGAAATTGCAAGTAGAACATTATACGCGTCTCGCTTTCCCTCTATACTAAATCTTTCGCTGCTAGAAAACAACAGATAGGGAAAGAAGAAAAAAGAAAATAAACCCAAAGTTAATATAAATATGTTTTTAATTCTTTTTCCCAACATTTTTCAGACTAACGTTTTATTTCCATTTCTAACCTATCCCAAAAATGAACTGTACATGTAGAAGATGACTTTTTCGACGATTCTATGTTAAATATTAACGCAAAAGAAGTTTGTCTACTTTATTTACTGGAAAGTTTCAAGGCAAGTTGGGCGAAATGTCGCATCCAGAATGTGATTAATCAGGTTTTAGGATATGAATAATCAGGGGATAGAATCATGGAAATGAGTATTGCTTAGGAGGTCACGGAAGAGGTTGCGGGGTCACGTGAGCCAGTCGGCATCCTGAGGGTAAGATCGCCCACCTATGTAGTATTCCCTCAAACCTTTTCTCCCACACGTTTGGCTTACAGAGAGTGCGCCACACTCATAGCTACGTTTAGTGTACTTTAGGTTCATTTACTAAGTTATTTCAGTTGATAACTTCCGGATAATAATTAAGGAAGAAGAACAAACGAAGAGTAACAGCCCGCTGTTGCTTGGCTTCCTGCCATAGAAATACCAAGCTAACTAATTTAGAATAATATAACTTGGAAATTAGAAATTATTACCTTTACCCCAAAATTAGTACAGTCGTAACATTATATCGGGATTTTAATGGTTGATGACAGGTGGCTGAGATTGAGGTATTGACTATTGATAATTTATCCTCTGTTTACAAGTCAAAAGCGATCACCCATATGATGGGAACAGGAAAAGAGAATGATGATAAATATTACGAGCTACAAATCATTTACATTGACAGTAGTATTTTGAATGCTTTAAAAGTAACTACTGACTAGACCTATTACGTTAACATGCACCCGAGTCCGTCTCTCTAGGGCACGGTAAAGCTTGGGAAAATTGGTTTTAAAATTTGATCAACGTACATCAATACGGGCGGTATAGTAATGGAAATTCCAGAATCCAGATCGCAGTGGTAGCATTGTAAGAGTAGTCTTAAATCGAAACGCAAAAACGACCATAGTTCAGAGTCAATTTGGGCGCGTGACCACGATTTGTGTCACCCCATCATATAGTTCTTTTAATAACGGAGATAGCTTAAGGCAAAGTCGACTTTACACTTAAAAGGTGGATTTTAAAAGCAAGCATTTAATTTTCAAACGTAATTCATTCGGTTAATCGTACTAATATGATTATAAGACGATATCAGCTTTTTCTGTCTGTTTTTAACGCGCGTTTCGTTTGTAAAACCTGATCAGAAACTTTTAGCATTAACGTAGTCGCGGTTGATTCATGCTATTCTAGTGTTACACTCCATTTCTAAAGCCTTTGTCTTCATTAAATGTAAAAGTTAAATACCGCTTAAAAGTATGGTATCCCAAAAATTTGATTATCATTCAAAAATTAAAGTTTATGAATCGATGTATCTCTCTCATGAGTGTTTTGAATCAACAACACTCCTATCATATACATTTTGATACTATATTTGTATGAAAGTTATTATTTTCATTTAATCCTTAGATTTCCTACTCCCAGTATAACTGTTTGCATTAACCTTTCAAAACCGCAAAATATTGAAGTATCGCTTGTCAAATTTAGAAATATACATTTAGGTCTAGTCTTTGTCAACTCATACTGTTTTCCTACGTCCATAAATGCTAAACGCATACGACGTACTTAAATCATTCATTGCAAAAACAAAACTAAATAATATAATAATGATCTAGATCTGTTGCCGGGACTATATATCCATGGGTTCCTATGCCACAGTTAACCGACAGCGCACTATACTGTTACCATTAACCTCGACAAGTTTTGATAGAAATGAAAAAACTGGCTTATTAGCAAGTGGGAAGAGAACTTGAAAACTCTAAGCAGAAGCACTTGTTCCCTAGTTTTTCATTTGGCGCCACAGTCCGGGATCGAAACCGAAAACGTAAATATCTTTTGCATATTACTTGCTAAACAAGGCTTAATTTCAAATCAAAGGTGCACGTTCTCGGACATAAGAAATTTTTTACTTCTACATCCCCGTACTGATTGGGCATAACGTATGCCAAGGCAGATTAGTCAAATCTAGGAGTTTGAAGGGTTAAGACTTGAACCGCCTGTTTTAGATGCAAGTTCTGGGGACATGAAACGCGAGCGCATATTGAGTTGTCTTGGTTACGCGCATCACATCAGTGCGGCTATCCCAATATGAAATGAAAGCGGCATTAATCGTAGCTTTTTCCCTCCCTATCAGGGGTGGAAAAATTCGCGATTTTTTTTCGATCATTCGCCGAATTTCCCCCGCTTGGTAGTACAACGTCATTCGCGATTTGCCCTACACTGCTCCTTATATGCGCTAAACTATAGTTACACGGGAAGACAGTATGTGGGAAGTGAAACCATGACCGATTCACTAAAAGCGCTTTTAAATGGTGAAACGGTCTTAGACAGTCCGAGGCTCCTTTTCTTAATCTCTATTGTAAAATCAAAAAATACTCACTTCCACCGCCGACGGTATCACGTTGTTGCTTTTCTCCCCAGTATTTAAGTTGGAAAGTTGTTGCCTGAGTCTCTCATTTTCAGCGTCGGTTTTTCTAACAGTATCCTTGAGGGACTCGAGTTCGGAATGCATCTTAAGGGAGACTTCCTTGGCCACGTTGACTTCTACTTCTAGCTCCTTCATCTTGGTCTTGTCTGCATCGATCTTGGCCGTGGCTTGCAGATCTTTCACCTTCTCGTCCAGCATGATCTTCTCGCTTTCCAACTGCTCGCACCTTCTTTCAGTTTTCCTAAGCTTGAATTGCAGGACACGACAATTTTTGGTTGTCGTTTCTAACTCTTTCTTTAGGTCCAGGTATTCGTTGGCCTGGTCTTCGCGGAAATTATCGTGAAGTTCCTCCAGCTCTTCCTCCATTTCTTTCATTTCTTTCTTCAACTCTTCATTCTCTTCCATTAACTCTTCGCATAGAGTCTCAGCTTGGGATAGTTTATTCTTGACAGTATTCAGCTCGCTCTTGACCTTTTCAGGTGTCTCACGTTTGTCCACTTCGGCTTGAAGTTCCTTCACCTCCAATTTCAACACCTTATTCTCGTCAGTCAGGTCTTCTTTTGCCGTTTGCAACTCGTTCACTTTGGTCTTGAGCTTCAGCACTTCCGACGCAGTCTTTTCCAACGCCTCTTTGTCTCTTGCACTGACTTTTCTCTTTTCGATAATGTCCTTTTTTTCTTTTTCTAATCGTAATTTTTCGACTTCAAGTTTGCTGCATTTTAACTGAGAAGACTCTAATTCACTCTTCAAGGAGGACACTTGGTTTTGCAGGTCTTCGACAATATTATCTGGACAAGTTAGAGTCGTTTCCGTGGCTTCTGTTGTTTCAGTGGCTGCCACACTGTCCGTTTCGTCGTTTTCTTCTTTCATACTTGCCGCGCTGGTCTTCACCCTTGATTCATGATGAACAGCGCATAAATACAAGGCAATCTTCAAAACGGTATCAAAATTGCATGCGTATTAGAGGGAATTTCAAATTATCTGCTTCTACAGAATTAATATGTTAAGTTGACAGCAGATAAAAATCAACACAGGGTTAATTAGTATACACAAGCCCTACCGTAATATAAATTCCACATCTGGAGAAGTGAGTTCTTGGGACCTGTCTCCAAGATCAGGCTGCTTCCTCGTTTCAACTTCTTTCGCCGCCAGGATTTGAACTCTTCTAGCCCGGCTTGACGATACAGAAGAATCGCTTTCGTTCCCGTCGGACATTGAAGCTGACCTCAAGGTGCGCCTCCTCCTTCCCGCTGTTGAAGAACTTCCGCCCTCAGCTTCCGAGTCCGAAGCGTCGGAAGCCCAGGAATTCGGTCTTCGTCGTCTCTCGGTTGCGGTACTCGATTCTTCGTCGACAGACGCCACGCTGGACAGAGGCCGACTTCTTGTTCGTGGCCGGATGACCGTATCCGACGGCAACGGGGGTTTCGAACCGCTTACATCCGAAGGTAATGGCGGCTTGGAACTGGATAGCGGTGGTTTCGAGGCCACCGTAGTACTTGTCGGCTTACTTTCAGGCTTTTTTTCATCGTTTACATTCGAGGATTCATTCCCTGTTTCGTCGGAAGAATTTGTTTCGAATCTTCGGCGACGAGGCAGTGAAATGGTTGCATCGACGCTGATCTCTTTCACCGGTTTGGAAACTTCGGTGCTATTGATACTACTGCTGCTGCCGAATCTTCTCGTCAGTCCTCCACCACCCACGCTGCTTAAGTTGCTAGTACTACCAGATGCTGTTTTGTTTATTCTAGAAAGTCCCCCGCTGACGTCAGTTACGCTCCCTAGTTGTTCCGGTTTGTGCTCGCTATAATCACGGAAACATCGCCGGCAACGTGTTGCGCGCACAGAGTGTGGCCGGAACCCGGGACAGTTGGCACTCATGATTGTTTAGAATTTATTATTCTATTCTTTCGTTTAACAGTATTTCACTTAACATAGAAAATAACTAAAGGGAATTAGGGTTATATATAAAGTAAAGATCCTTGGTAAAACGTGGCATTTTTTGGTTCTTTTTTCGATTCAGGATTAAACTTTCTTGGGCTTCGTCACGGATTAAGAAGGATTGTTAGAAATGTCTAACGAACGCGCACAATGAAGGAGGCATTTCGAACACGGTAAAACTGATCAAGCTTGAATATAATTACAAAGGTGTATTCCTCTGCTCCATGTTGGCGACTGATGATTGGGGGTTTTCTAACGTCCTACCCGGACGGGAGACACGGGCCTATTTGTCCCTTGGAAGAGTTTTACAAAGAAGGCTAAAAGGGATAAAAAGGGGCGACAAAAAGCTGCCGGGATCATTCCCAAGTTATACTACGGAAAAACCTAGTAGGCCCCCTACACTACGAAAATCCTCTTAAAATCGCGATCTGTGGCAGGCACAGCATCTTCCTTTAAAACTTCTCTTGACGCTTGTAGTGACGTAGATGAAAAGAATTGAGTAAAAAGTCACCTCAGGAATCCGCTAGTTGCCTCTATTTTTAGACCATTTTACCCCTCCTCGAGACTAGGAGACTAGTGTACCGAGCACCTTCAACTGTATAAATCAGTAAAAGCTTCAGTTTCTGGTGTTCCTAAATGAGATAACGACCTTAAGGTGAATCCCAGTTCTCAATCTAATGGCCTTCGTCTATACGGGGACTACATGATCCCAGAATTTTTATGAGCACAAAAAACATTTCTGAAAACTTATTATAAGCGTGGGATTATAAATAATTTTCAATAGTAAACGGCAGAACATAAACTGAATAAATTTTTAAAGACGGCTTTGATCTATTTTTAACTTCTAGACACGTCGCTCGCTCCTTAGTTTACCGCCAAAACTCCAAATTAGAAACTTAGCTAGAGACATCTAGCGGCTTTAAACTGAAATGACTTTTACAGAAAGTATTAATTAATTAGTAATTTAATACAAAATAAAATACTTCCAACTAATTCTTAAATTTAATACTACATAATATTAAATTTCAATAAAAAAACAATTAATAATAGTATACGTTAGAGGGCGATAAAAACTGATTATTTGTTAATGTTATGGACAAATAGTCAATAATAGAAATGGCGACGTCCTTTACTTTCAAAAATGTGTCGAGAAATTTTTGTCTTTTTAAATATTAGAAATTTATTGTAGTAACGAAAGGATATTAGATTAATTAACTCAAAAGTGACATCGGTATGGACATGGATGACTCAAACGAGGACCCGCAAATTGAACAGATAAAGTGTAATGACCCTTTGCAACAAGAAGCTAGAGTGCGTCTTCGGGAAGAATTCCTTAGAACCATGTCTTCTTTGTCAGGCACTAGAGCCACATTCAACATGTATGAAAACACTAAAGTGAATGGCATATTTCGTGCCAGTGATATAGACATTTTGCATTTCTTCGTGACTGATTTAGAAACCCCATTAGGCACCCATCCTAGTGCTCTGCTAAGATCCAATGATGTTATTTCCATCGATATTTCCCTGGAGGACAAATAATCATTAAATGTGACCTAGTTCAATAAATCCGTTATGCTAAATTTAACTCCATTCATTTGGTTGCTCTCATTTTCAATATTTTTCCTCAAAGTTCAATGCATTGTTAATAAAAATTTATTTATAGTTTACACAACATTTGTTTTTCTCGTATCAAACTAGATGGCGATAGGTGTATCACAGAGAGTCCAAAAAATGTTCCAATTTTTCAAAAGCAAACTTCTACAGAAACATAAAGCGCCTTATACGATTTAAGTGAAAATTGAAGAGCATACATAATATGTTACGTTCACTATACTAGACATCTCCATTCATTGTTTTTGAGTCAATTTCATTGTCAAGTAAAATAGTTATAAGGCTAAGTTCCAAAGTTTAAATTTTGATACAATTGTGTGGTTATCATTGCAAAAATGACTTAATAAAGGGAGAACGAAGTGAACCCCGAAATATTTTGGTTTGAAAAATTGACATGAAAATTGTTAACAAACATTTTCCGTAAAAACTAAAATATTTCAATGGTTGACTTGTTAAGCATAATACTTTTTTTAAGAAACTAAGTGTGTATTGATTCGCTCACATAATGTTGTTGTCCCCTATTGGTTGCACTTTTTTTTTGAAACTTTTAAACTTAATAAAAAATTAAAGGAAAACGTTTCGGAAGTTAATTAAATTAATGATTTCCATATTGTTTTATCAATCTAGTCAGAATGGTATAACTGCAGCTCTGGCTTGACATGCATGGACAGAGACAAACCAAGGAGTTTGTCCGAGGTCCATCCCAGACTAGGGCTAAAGAAGCTGCTTGCCCTCATAAAATACAAAATCCGGCTGGTTACCAGTTTCCTTACTGGACACTGCCGGGTTAATAGACACCCGTATTTAATGAACATAACTGATGACCCGTTTAGCAGGTTATACCGGGAGTCAGAGGAAACCTTCCCCATATCCTCTGTAGCTGATTACCTCGCCGCTCTGAGGTTTGAGCGTTTTGATATGCATTCAGTGGAACCGCACCAGTTCTCAACTTCCACGATTAATGAGATTCTCCATTTCATTGAGGCGTCAAAACTCTCTGCGGTGTAACCAGCTCGGGGTGCACAATATACCTTTGGTATCTGTGCCTGACACAGGAACGCGTCACCCCTTCAACCGGAGCCTCCGAAATGAACTAGGCCCATGCATGTCAAATTTTATGTGGGGAAATATCCAGTTTGTTAAGGAAAATATTTTCACCATATATGTGTACGAGATGGCGCTCATATTACCGTTGTGACTGGGGTCTTCCTTAAATTATCGTTGATATTTTAGGGGTCAGTCATAAAATTTTATGATAGAGAAAAGTTTCATCCTAAAATTAACGTAAATGTTTTTGGGTCTCTTCACTTTTTATTGAATCATTTGGTTAGATTAGATTGTATGAAACCATGATTCTTTAAATAAAATTAGATGTTAAATTATTTCAATTAAAATAATTCAGTAAGAGTAATAAAACCGTATACTTACAATCCGCGTCCTTGGCCCAAATACTTAAGCAGTCGACAGGGTCACGGGGTTGAACTTTGTTTATTTTACGGTCGTGTCAGCGCCCCCGAGCGGGAAAACACGGCGAACTAAATTAGTTAAAAAAAATATTCTCGCTTCGCCACACGCATGGGCCTAGTTCATTTCGGAGGCTCCACTTCAACAATAGCAATGATAATCTTTGTCTGGCCATTTCATTATCCCTTTAATCTTTGAAAATTTTAAAATGCTGGGATTTTCCTTGGTTTTTCTGCACACAGACATGTGGAGTTTAAGTTTTATTCGAATTGCTACCCAAAATGAGGAAATCGTTTTAATTTTAAAGGGGGAATGAAGTGGCCAGACAACCATTTTTATTATTAACGAAACTTACAAACGTTTTCACAGAAACATGTCATATAAATTTTCAAATTTGAAATGCTAAGCCTATCAGTAATTGTTTTTAACAATTGTTGGGAACAAAACCAATTTTCATCTGCGTTACCACAGGTGCGAGATCAGCAGCACGGAAGTGCTAATACTAGCACATGTATGTGATAATCCTCCTTGTTATTAAAGGAAAAGTCTAGCTTACATAACATTATACCTTAAATGAACGGCCTTTTTCTAAATATAAATGAAAAATATTAAAAAAATAATGATCTCCTATTACAAAGTAATTCGAATTTATTTAGTCTTAAAAATGAGGACTACAGCGCCGCCATTGGTTTAGTGTCGTCTGCTAAATCATTGGCGGCGCGGTAGTCCTAGCTTTTAAGACTTAGTAAATGCTAATTGCTTTGTAATAGGAGTTCTTTTTCTTTTAAGATTTTTTCTTTTATATTTAGAAAAAGGCCGTTCTTTTAAGGTGTAATGTTATATTTGCGAGGCTTTTCCTTTAAATAACCTATTTCCAAACTATAATAAGAAATTTTACCATTTTTGATAATTTTTTAAACCAATGTTGTCTTACCCCGACCTGAACTTGCTTTCGGGGGTACCTTGACCCCGACCCCGACCCCGATTTATATTTTACACCGTACAAAATGACGTTCACATGGCTACTTTCTTCCCCCCATTGTTAAATATTTTATCAATTAACAATTGAAAGTAAGGGTACTTTTCTGATCTGATTCCATTATATCAACTTATCTGGGTAGAAAACATTGGATGAACAATGATAATGCCTTTATCAAAATTATAATACTGCCAATGTCAATGAAAGCTACCTAATAAACTTCAGCGACCACCAGAGAATATTTTGCGAGAGGAGTTGAAATTGAGTCTGCCAAGGCAATATAAGGAAGAACCTTCGGCTTTTGATGTATCCAAAGAGAGTATAGAGAGGGAGTGGAAAGTGAGGCAGAACTTGTTGCCCTTTTTAATCGCATATTTCTAGCGCGCAGTACAGAGGTGTTTCCGTTTATGACGTCAAATACGTTGATAGTATATCGTAGGTGGCGCGCCCGTAGCCCATTCAAAATCGACCAAGCCGGAAACTATCTCGTACCTCTAGTTATATTTAGGAACAACAAGTATTTTAGGCTTGTGGAGCGGGGAAGCTTCCACTCCTCCAATTTATTCTCTTTGGTATATCCACGACTCCTGTTACTGGTTTGAATATTTCTAGTCATAGAGAGAATAGAAATTAAAATATTGGTAATATTGAATAAAATATTATTAAGCTTCTACTCCTATGGTGCTACCTTAATCAGAGAATAAAGTAAGCAGCGGCGGGTAGGTAAAAAAACTAAAAATTATTTGAAATACGTCACAGACATCATGTGACGCCAAGAGACAAAAACTCCGTATGGAGTGGAATTGTACAACTAGTCCTTTGCAGCGAAAGGAAATGCTAGTTTTCGAAATAAAACTAAGTAAGTTTCTCTCAACAACACCTCTCCTCGGTCACGTGCCTCTGACATATTTCAAATAATTTATATCCACCCCACAGGGCTCCCATCTGGTCTCTAAAATACCTAAAAGTCTCTACTTTTTGGGTAGGTCTCTAAACCACCCTAAAATCGCCATTTGGTCTCTAAACCACCCTATTTTCAAAAATTCCAGTTTTTAATATTCAATCTAAAGTTTTTTGCAACAGTAAAACTATT
The DNA here is from genome assembly GCF_054372755.1 of Phalangium opilio. Classification (NCBI taxonomy): domain Eukaryota; kingdom Metazoa; phylum Arthropoda; class Arachnida; order Opiliones; family Phalangiidae; genus Phalangium; species Phalangium opilio. Next base: position 8,887,171 of record NW_028324226.1, read on the forward strand.
CTCACTCCGATCCACAGGGAATTATTAAACGCTATAACCTTTACAAATGACCTTGGCAATATCTCGCCAAATTGAACTATGTGTTTCCGGGTTTTCTCATTGGCTGATGGAACTGTGTTTAGAAAGTAAATTCGTCTTGGCTCGGAGAGGTTTATTTTGGTTTTTCAACTTTTTTTGTGATACTTCCGTACAAATAAAGATCTAATTTTGATTTTGAATTGGTCTCTATTTGGTTCCTATTTCCAAGAATTTGGTCCTTATTTTACCCTATTTTTACCGTGAAAGGTCTCTTTTTTCACTATTATTTTAAGAAATTTCTGTGGGAGCCCTGGGTCCCCACCGCTGCCTACTTTGAAACCCCTTTAAGAGGAGTAGAAGTTTCGTTCTAATCGGTAATAGGGGTTCTTCGACCATAAGTTTATAAAATATGATCCATAAGTATTGTTAAGTTTTACAAAAGAGACTTATTAAAGTTATAAAAGCATTTTATTAGGCATTCTGTTAATCAGCTCGCGATCCGATAACTAGTGCCACGTCGGTGTTAAGTTCGGTCTTTTTATATCTCATATAAAGAAGTTACTTTTTTAATCTTAATTTTAGTTATTATCAATTTGTCCTTTGTCCCTCTTATAACATCCTTCTTTCGTTATTTTACATGTTTCAATCATCTACAGAATAATAGATCTAGGAACAATAATTCTTACAATAAATAATACAAGGTTAATAAAATTTTGCAATTATACATTAGTATCTTCCATAATTATAGTCTTGTAATGAACTATAACGTTCAGGTGGTCTGCGAATTCTTGTCGACATGCGAGGTGGCTGTAGACTTTGATAACTTTCATCACGGGCACTTTCTGAGACTTCAGAATGGGTTGGTGTCGATAGTACTGGATTGGTTTTTCTCTGATTAGTTGATGATAAGGCTTGTAGAATTGTTCTGGTTGGGTGGTGTGCTGGCGATTGAGAAACTGGAAATTGCCGCTGTTGGTCATGACTATTCTGCAACCCTATTTTAACAACCGCAGTGGGACGTTCCGATATTGCTGACTGGTTTTGAGGATAATTTACACTTTGCTGAAGATATTTAGTTGCTGGTGTTTCTTGTCTCCTAGTAGTGTCTGGTCGAAGGTGTATTCGGTTTCTCCTGAAGTTCTGACCCTTTGATGTTCTTATGTGGTATGATTGCGGTTCTTCTGCCTGAGCCGTGATGATAGCTGGTAGCCATGTTCGGTGGGCGGCAAAGTATCTTACATTCTGACCAACGTGAAGTGGGGGAAGAGTAGTTCTCACATTCCTTTGTCGATTGATGTTACTTTGGTTCCGTCTTAATACTCGTTCGATCTCATCTGTTGGATAATGTGGTTTCAGGGTTTCGGCATTGGTAGTTAATGGTGTTCTTATACGACGTCCCATTAGCATTTCTGCGGGTGAGGGGCCATTGGCTTTGGGAGTAGATCGATATTCCATCAGTACATGGTCCAGACCCTTTCCTTCATGCTTGGCTTTGATCATGGAATTTTTAAGCGTTTGTATCGCTCTTTCAGCCATGCCGTTGGATTGTGGGTAATGAGGGCTTGAAGTCACATGGTCGACATGCCATTGTTGCAGGAATGCTCTAAACTGAGACGAATTGAAGGGTGGGCCATTATCCGAGACAATGCGTTGGGGTGCCCCGTGACGGGCAAATTGGGCGTTCATGAATTCGATGACAGAATGGGCATTCGTGGTTCTTAATTCCTTGGCTTCTATGTATTTGGAGTAGTAGTCCACCATAAGAATGAAGTGTTTGGAGTCGATTTGAAATAAGTCTGTACCAACAATTTGCCACGGGTACTGAGGTATTGGGTGAGCGGTTATCGGTGGCTTTTGGTTTGCGGGATCTCGGCTACGACAGGTAGAGCAGCTTTGGATATGCTGCGTTAATTCTGTTATCATGTTTGGCCAAAAAAACATTCTCCTTTGCTCTTGCTATAGAACTGTTAATTCCGTAATGGGCTGCGCCGTGGATCCGTTCTACGAGTTCGGTCTGTAGTGCTTTTGGTACAACCAAGTTAGTTCCTCTGAAGGTTAGGCCATCTTGCGTGTACAGTTCTGTCTGATATGGCCAGAATGGTACTGCTTCCGAGGGTATTTGTTTCCGATGTTTCGGCCATCCTTCAGTGATGTATTCCCTATAAGAGCTAATGTAGGGTCTAGGTCTGTGGCTGATTTATATTTTTCTTGACTGGCTGTAGTTAGTGTTGTCACAGCATAGAGAGCAGTGTGTGGTCCATCCAACGAGTCCGTGTTTATTCCTTGATTTTGCTGAGGGGCCCGAGATAAAGTATCTGCCACATACAATTGACTCCCTGGTACGTAAATTAGAGTTGGATTGTACCGAAACAGACGTAGTAGAAGACGTTGTAGTCTCGGTGATAGCAGGTGAAGCGGTTTCTTGACAATTGATAGTAACGGACTATGATCAGTTTGAACCGTTACTTGGGTTCCAGCAATGTAGAAATCAAAGTGTTCACAAGCGTGGACTATGGCGAGCATCTCTTTCTCAATTTGAGCGTATCGCATTTGGGTGTCGGTGAATGTTGTCGAGGTGTAAGCTATTGGTTGATGGTTTTGCATGAAGACGGCTCCGACGCCAAATTGACTGGCGTCTGTTGAAATTACGTTGGGCTGTTTAGGGTCGTAGAACCTTAACACTGGCGCCGATGCTAAACGAGATTTAAGTGCGTCATAATGCTTTTGGTGTGTTTCAGTCCAAATCTGCCAGAAGGCGCTTTGCGCATCGAGGACTGTAAATACCTTGCAACCTTGCAAATCAGCAAAGATTTCTTGGGTTGTTGGGAGCGGATATGGTTGGCGTTTGATAGCTCCGTTTAAATTCCGCGGGTCGAGACAGATTCGGACTTCTTGCTTTACAATTTCTCCAGGATATGTGGGTTTTGGAACCACGACGATGTTGTGTATCCATTCCGTTGGTTCATTGACTTGTGTTATTATGTCTTGTTCGAGCATCCGTGCAAGAGCTTCACTCGTGGCTTGACGATAAGCGTGTGGGATTTTATGACATGCGGACGTAATTGGAATTGCGTTTGGTTTAAGTTTGATGTCGTATTCCGCCGGAAGCTTCCAATAGTGTCAAAGACCATGTGATATTGATTGACGAGTTCCTGAGCAGTGGTGGGAGTTTGCGTCTTCAATGTGGCGTGAATCTGGGCTGTCTTGGCGGTGAAAGAGGGAGGCTGTGTTCCTAGTGGTGTTAGTGTTCGATGAATGAGACCAAGTTGCTGTGATGCCCGTGCTCCAAGTATCGGCGTACGGTCTTGTGAGGTAACGTAAAATGGGCATTCGAGTAAGCAAGCAACTCCAGAAGTGCTAGGGAGGTGAGTCACTCCGTCAATTGGTATGGAATGGCCAGAATACGACGAAACTGTGTATAGTGGTTTTTCTAATGGTGGTTGTTCGGGTAGAGCGTCGTACATTTTTCTCGTGATTATGTTAACCTGGGATCCAGTGTCCACCTTGAATTTGTGGCGAGTGTTGTAAATGTATAAGTCGTCGTATAATTCATCGTCGACGATATCTGTTGGTCGGGAAGTTGTAGTATGGCACGAAAGATCATGTGAAAGAATCGAAGTCGGTTGGCAAAGAGGGCGTAGACTGATGCTATATGTGAAGTAAGTGCCGTCGTCGTCTTGGAAATCGTTGTAATATCCATCAGTATTGTCATTATCAAGTGGTTGTACCTGATGCTGCCCATAATACCTCTGAATGGCGGGCAAGTCTGATGGATTAAAGTCGTGAGTTTGAAGTTGGAAGGCTGAGCGACAGGTTGCGGCCCAATGGCCCTTGGTGTGGCATTTAAGACACATGGTATCCCTTGCCGGGCAAGGGCGGCGTACATGATGCGTACCACAGAATCTACATGATGATCCTTGTCGTTGATATCCTTCTTGGTTAGGTTTACGGGGTGGAGGCTGATATCCTTGATTTTGATATCGTTGAGAGAATGCCAGAGGTCGAGTAGATCGAGTTTGAAAGGAGTGGGTTCTTTGGTGTGGGTTGTTTGCTGTTCTACGCTGATTGATAGCATCGACTGATGTTGTTTCGGAAAGCGTTGTTTTGGATGCTTGGGATGAGGACATTACTTGTGCTTGAGAGTTGGCGATTTCGTAAGCTTTGCATGTAAGGACAGCCATGTCGAGGTCTAGCGTGTTACCCTTGTTGAGAAGTTGCTTCCTTAATTCTTCGTCGTTAATTCCTGCTACTATCATGGTACGTAGTAGAGGTTTCTGTAAGTCCTTGAGCTCACAGGCTTGTGCTTTAGTCTTGAGGTCCGTATAGAAGTCGTCGAATGTCTGGTGAGGGGCTTGCCTGGCTTTTATAAAAGCGTACTGATGAAAGATGTCTGTCTTGCAAGGGGCATAGTACTTGTCGAATGCTGCCAAAATGATGTCCAGAGTTCGATCCTCGATCGCTTCTGTTATGTCTAACGTCTTATAGATTCGTCTGCCTGCTGCCCCCAGTATATGTAGAAACGTGGCTACTTGCGTTTTATTCGATTCCTTTTTTTAGTTTGGCGGCTTCGGTGAAGTATTCAAATTCTTCCTTATATATCTTCCATGCCGACGCTGGATCTGTGCCAGGTTCAAAAGCTTTGGGACTTGTGATAGATGCCATCGCGAAGAAATGTCTGGTGCGAACTAATTAATTATTGCTACGTTATTAAACCCGACTCTATCACCATGTTAAGTTTTACAAAAGAGACTTATTAAAGTTATAAAAGCATTTTATTAGGGATTCTGTTAATCAGCTCGCGATCCGATAACTAGTGCCGCGTCGGTGTTAAGTTCGGTCTTTTTATATCTCATATAAAGAAGTTACTTTTTTAATCTTAATTTTAGTTATTATCAATTTGTCCTTTGACCCTCTTATAACAAGTATGACACTTTCTATAAAGCTAGAGACTAACTGAGAGCTAGTTCGAGAACGACCAAGCGAGAATTGACTACACGCGGTTTTGCAGTCCATCTTCCTATTTAGACTCACCAGTCGTCTCTTTGCGAGATTCTATGACGTTTCACCTACGTCACTTCATAACAAGCTCTCAGTATTCCAGCGACAAACTTATGGAACATATCTAATGAACTTATGTTGTTACAAACAGGAAGGGAAATTTGTTTGCATCACTGAAGCACCGCTTCTGGACAATGTGGTCAAAGATGGGGAGAAAACCTGAAAGAAATCGGCGCACTAACTGTGGAACTGTTCAGGTCCGGGGGACGCTAGAAATGGGGGAAGAATACTCGGAAAAATGGCGGGCAGTCTTCTTCAGACGAATCACGTAGACCGCCCGCCATTTTTCAAAGTATTCCTCCCCCATTTCTAGCGATCCACCGGACCTAAACTGTTCCAAAGTTCGCGCTCATATATCTCTCAGATTTCGCATCCTTCGACCATCGTCCTTGATGTGGTTTCATAAAGTTTACCTCTCACTAAGACCCCTATCTTTTATCCCTGCACTTGCCTTGTTATTTGAACGGCCCTTCACTTTCAAGTTTAGCTTTTGCCTTATCCCTAATGCTTTTAATTGGAGCAAACATGTTGTCTTTTGAAAGGAAATATAAGGTTCAAAGCTTCATTTAGTTACTTATGACCCTCGGAACGAACAACTATCTACATTAACGTATGGCTATTATGACATAACTTAAAGGGAGTATGAAGAGTGTTCAATGCCTTTATACTCGCTTTAATTCTTATGTTCATTTATTCTACGTAAAGCCAGTAACTGGTGAGACTGTGTTGAAATATTTTTTCGTTCCTACCATGAGATGGAGCCCTTCTCATTAGAAGATGCGATTCAGTGGAGTTTTACTTTATTTAAATTTCCCCCAATCTGGTCACACGTTAAATAACTGTATATAAATCATCTCGAACTATGAAAATATCACATTATGACCAACATGAAGTTTTAAAAGCCCTGTTTTACAATTCAAAACCTCCCACCGTCCCACGACCAGCGATTGCCAGAAAAATGTAGTAGGTAATTTATCTTATGGTAAACCGGGTTTTTGATTTTTGCCCCCAATATGTTTAATACACCTAATAGTAAGGAAAAAGGGCTAAAAGCATTTTATTTTTTACTTAAAATGTTAAGTGCACTGTGCACCTGGGTTTTTGGGGGGAGGCGCTAGAGTAATTTAACTTCTGTAGATGAACAGCTTATGCTTAACTTCAAACATTTTAATATATTCTTAATAGAAAAACTATTTTTTGAGATTAAATTAGATGTTTAATTATCCATGAATACGCCTTTAACAAAAGACTGTTTAAATACCGTATCCTTATTCTAAATACGGATAGATGGATTTTTTCTTATTTTAGCAAACTTTTTCATCAAATTGAGAAACACTTATCTATGCAAATTCTGAAAAAATCGTTTCTCAATACTGCTATCTATAAATCATACCATAAGGGAGCTATATATTATTTTCTTATGATCATACACTGAAAGTCACAAACACTCGCTAGTTAAATGATGCACAAGGTCGTGATCTTTCAGTTAAACAACGATGAACCTTAAAGGTGTGATAAATTCAAATGAGTCGAGATGATCCCCTTACACTGTAAGCGTCACAACATGTGATTTTCAAATACCATCAATATTGAGTTATTTTTGTGCATTTTTATAGGCCTAGTTTTTAAAGGTTACGCAATGTGGTAAGATTATAAGAAAACAAAGGATGTCTTGAAAAGCGTTACAAGCACCAATCGGAAGCAAAAAACCCGTACAAAATCTCCTCACAATGTGTTTTGAAGGAAGGAATAAAACTACTTCCTCTTTCCAACTTCCTTTCAAAATATCAAGTTAAGAATTAGCCAAGTCTTGTGAGTGAGTTTCCGAAAGAGAGAGAGAAAGGCACGAATTAAGGGAGTTTTATCGTCGTCGCACTATTACTAACTCAGGTTCTGGAATTTCCAGACACGTGCCCATCCCTGCACCATCCTCATCGGATGATAATTGCCCCGAGATATTAATTACACGATAAGACTGTTGAATGAAACTTCTAGATGATCTCGGGGACGTTTCTCCATTCGATTTTGGTAAGTGATTTCTTTAAAAAAATAGGTTTGAATTGAATAGGTTAAAAATCGTATTCAAATGTCGGTATCTATGTAGCATGTGAGAGTAAAAAAGGGTTGGTTTCCTTGCGAATGCTAATCAGAAGGTTCCCGATGGTGGACCTTTGTTGCATCCAAATTACTATTGAGAGCCTTTGAAGGATTATGGCCAATTGGAAAACCCTTGTTCTTGTATAGGGAATTATGTTAAGTGAAAACCCAAAAACTTAAAATTATTTGATGATGGCCATGAAATAGCGTTTTCAAAACTATATTCAGGTTTATAGCTATGTGGGATAGCTTAGCTAGTTAGAAACAAGACACAAATGAAAAAATTTTCATAATAAAGGAGCTTATAAATTTGTATCATCTGGTACTGGAATTTTAAGGTAGCTTCGCTTAGTTTTGAAAGCACAGAGGTGTGAAGTAATCTGGATCTAAGTACTGCCCTCTGTAACTAAAGCATGGTTTTCACTTGACCGAAAAAAACTGCTTTGCAGCTGGGCGTCAAACGTCAGGTTCGTTTTTTACATTTACGCCCAGCGTTATAGCGTTTTCACTTAGCGTAGTGCATGCAAATAATGGAACCATTAAAGGGACACTATTGGCAAAAATTAAGTATTTTTATTCTGATTCCTTATGTTAAAATATGCCGCCTTGAATTTTTTCAGATTTTTTGAAGCGCTATTTATAGTATTAAACAATATTTGAAGTTTTGTATCCAAAACATGCATTTGAATTCTGATACAGCGACCTACCGGCCAATCAGCGCCCGCGATTTATAAGAGTCAACCCCCAAAGGTTTTCTCGGGCGAGTCTCATTTGCGTCGTCTGCATTATGTTCAGAAATATGTTTTCTACTTTTTAGCACTCGAAAGAAAGACGCGTTTTCGATCGTTTAACGATAAGCGGATTAGAAACTTTAGTAATTAGCAGGTTTATGCTTTTATACGTTTCACTTAAACTCAAATTACTCTCGTAATCTTATTATATTAATCAAAAATGTCTTGATTAGAATCAAGTCCTAAAAAGTATCGATAAGACTGAGCTTATCACTTCACTGAAGGATCAGATATTAATTTTTCTTTTAAATTGAAACTTAAAGGCATGCTTAAGAAAAAACAACGTTCCATTACCGTTTTCCGTTGAAATAACTTATTTTACAAGTAATCAATTTCAAAAATTTACTTATCTCGGGTTTTCGGGCACAATTCCATTCCCCCAAAACATTTTATCATTACATTAATTACTTCTGAGAGAGTACGTGTATGACATTGAGTTTTAAAAGGTTCCCCCATTTGTGCCCGGCATGCTTCGCAGTGGATAAGTTTTAAAACAATGGCGGAAAATTAAGTAGGGACAGTTAGATTTTTACTCGTGGTTATGCAAAATGATGTAATGTCTAGTGTACTTCAGTCAACAGTCATACTGTTCATTCTCATAGCTCAGGACATGATTAATGCTGCTCACTATTTTTCTCTCTAGTTTCAAACAATGGTTAGAGACCATTCAGTGCCGCAGGTCGCACATGAATATATTTCAACTACAGTTTACATAAATTCTCCGTGGTCGTACTATTAGCGTGTTAAGCACTAATTTGTTCAGAACATGTCTCGAAAGGGTGCTTGTTGTAAGTTTTTAAAGCAGTGTTGCCAATGTGTGGGTAATTTCCCACATCGTGGGAAATTTAGGTTTGGTTTTAGGCTCTGTGGGGAAAAAGTAATATTTTTCCGAGATCTATCAAATGTCGGAATTTTCCTGTTCAAGGGTTAACAGTGCAAAATTTTCGAAAATGCACTAATTTTAACTGCACAGTTAAAATTAGTGCATTTTCGAAAATTTTATCCGGTTTAATAATTTCAAGCGACATTTTGAAATAAATTCGGTGATTTTAAGTTTGGCACTGAAAAAAAAGAAAGCATATTTTGAGAATTTTAAAGCTCTATAGCATTTGTACATATTGTCAAAACCATGCGGAGTGATATTCCATATTAAACTTAGTATGATAAAATAGTCCAGATAAATATGACTGTAAAAGAGGGGGTGTGGGAAATGCGGCAAATTTTTAAAATGGAAGTGGGAAAATCCACTTTCTAACATTAGCAACGCTGATTTGAAGGTTTTGGTCATGGCTAAACAGACCGCTCATTCAGGTTTTTATTGTTTTAAAGCTTATTTTGACACGTTATCTCTAAAAAGTAATTAATGTAATGATAAAATGTTTTGGGGGAATGGAATTGTGCCCGAAAACCCGAGATAAGTAAATTTTTGAAATTGATTACTTGTAAAATAAGTTATTTCAACGGAAAACGGTAATGGAACGTTGTTTTTTCTTAAGCATGCCTTTAAGTTTCAATTAAAAAGAAAAATTAATATCTGATCCTTCAGTGAAGTGATAAGCTCAGTCTTATCGATACTTTTTAGGACTTGATTCTAATCAAGACATTTTTGATTAATATCTGTTCCTTCAGTCTTCATTTTAATTAAGGATGTTAAGAAACAGTTTTACATTTTCAAAATCTGCACTAAGCAGAAACATATATAATTATAAAGGGGACCATAACTTTAGCTCAATCAGACATTTATTTATAATGATACTTCAAAAAAAACGTAAATCATTAAAAGTTTGGGCAAGAACCCACAAACACCCGGGGCAAGAACCCACAAGCACCCGGGGTAAGAACCTACAAACACCCGGGGCAAGAACCCACAAACACCCGGGGCAAGAACCCACAAACACCCGGGGCAAGTACCCACAAACACCCGGGGCAATGCCCACAAGCACCCGGGGCAAGTGCCCACAAGCACCCGGGGCAAGCACCCACAAGTACCTACAAACACCCACAAGTACCTACATGCACCCACAAGTACCTACAAGCACCCACAAGTACCTACAAACACCCACAAGTACCTACAAGCAGCCACAAGTACCTACAAACACCCAAAATACCTACAAGCAGCCACAAGTACCTACAAACACCCACAAGTACCTACAAACACCCACAAGTACCTACAAGCACCCTCAAGTACCTACAAGCACCCTCAAGTACCTACAAACACCCTCAAGTACCTACAAACACCCACAAGTACCTGCAAACACCCACAAGTACCTACACAAACACAAACAAGTACCTACAAACACGCACAAGTACCTGCAAACACCCACAAGTACCTACAAACACCCTCAAGTACATACAAACACCCTCAAGTACCTACAAACACCATCAAGTACCTACAAGCACCCTCAAGTACCCACAAGCACCCTCAAGTACCCACAAGTACCTACAAACACCCACAAGTACCTACAAACACCCTCAAGTACCTACAAACACCCTCAAGTACCTACAAGCACCCTCAAGTACCCACAAGTACCCTCAAGTACCCACAAGTACCTACAAACACCCACAAGTACCCTCAAGTACCCACAAGTACCTACAAACACCCACAAGTACCTACAAACACCCACAAGTACCTACAATCACCCACAAGTACCTACAATCACCCACAAGTACCTACAAGCACCCACAAGTACCTACAAGCACCCACAAGTACCTACAAGCACCCACAAGTACCTACAAACACCCACAAGTACCTACAAACACCCACAAGTACCTACAAGCAGCCACAAGTACCTACAAACACCCACAAGTACCTACAAGCACCCTCAAGTACCTACAAGCACCCTCAAGTACCTACAAACACCCTCAAGTACCTACAAACACCCACAAGTACCTGCAAACACCCACAAGTACCTACACAAACACAAACAAGTACCTACAAACACGCACAAGTACCTGCAAACACCCACAAGTACCTGCAAACACCCTCAAGTACCCACAAGCACCCTCAAGTACCCACAAGCACCCTCAAGTACCCACAAGTACCCACTAGTACCTACAAACACCCACAAGTACCCTCAAGTACCCACAAGTACCTACAAACACCCACAAGTACCTACAAACACGCACAAGTACCTACAAACACCCACAAGTACCTGCAAACACCCACAAGTACCTACACAAACACCCACAAGTACCTACAAACACGCACAAGTACCTACAAACACGCACAAGTACCTACAAACACGCACAAGTACCTACAAACACGCACAAGTACCTGCAAACACGCACAAGTACCTACAAACACGCACAAGTACCTGCAAGCACCCACAAGTACTTACAAGCACCCACAAGTACTTACAAGCACCCACAAGTACCTACAAACACCCACAAGTACCTACAAACACGCACAAGTACCTACAAACACGCACAAGTACCTACAAACACGCACAAGTACCTACAAACACCCACAAGTACCTGCAAGCACCCACAAGTACCTACAAGCACCCACAAGTACCTACAAGCACCCACAAGTACCTAAAAGCACCCAGAAGTACCTACAAGCACCCACAAACACCCACAAGCACCCACAAGTACCTACAAGCACCCACAAACACCCACAAGTACCCACAAGCACCCACAAGTACCCACAAGCACCCACAAGTACCCACAAGCACCCTCAAGTACCAACAAGAACCTAAAAACACCCACAAGAACCTACAAACACCCACAAGAACCTACAAACACCCACAAGAACCTACAAACACCCACAAGAACCTACAAACACTCACAAGTACCTACAAACACGCACAAGTACCTACAAATACGCACAAGTACCCACAAACACCCACAAGTACCTACAAACACGCACAAGTACCAACAAACACCCACAAGTACCTACAAACACGCACAAGTACCTACAAACACGCACAAGTACCTGCAAACACGCACAAGTACCTACAAACACCCACAAGTACCTACAAACACCCACAAGTACCTGCAAGCACCCACAAGTACCTACAAGCACCCACAAGTACCTACAAGCACCCACAAGTACCTACAAGCACCCACAAGTACCTACAAGCACCCACAAGTACCTACAAGCACCCACAAGTACCTACAAGCACCCACAAGCACCCACAAGTACCTACAAGCACCCACAAGTACCTACAAGCACCCACAAGTACCTACAAGCACCCACAAGTACCTACAAGCACCCACAAGTACCTACAAGCACCCACAAGTACCTACAAACACCCACAAGTACCTACAAGCACCCTCAAGTACCTACAAACACCCTCAAGTACCTACAAACACCCTCAAGTACCTACAAACACCCACAAGTACCTACAATCACCCACAAGTACCTACAATCACCCACAAGTACCTACAAGCACCCACAAGTACATACAAGCACCCACAAGTACCTACAAGCACCCACAAGTACCTACAAACACCCACAAGTACCTACAAACACCCACAAGTACCTACAAGCAGCCACAAGTACCTACAAACACCCACAAGTACCTACAAGCACCCTCAAGTACCTACAAGCACCCTCAAGTACCTACAAACACCCTCAAGTACCTACAAACACCCACAACTACCTACAAACACCCACAAGTACCTGCAAACACCCACAAGTACCTACAAGCACCCTCAAGTACCTACAAGCACCCTCAAGTACCTGCAAACACCCTCAAGTACCCACAAGCACCCTCAAGTACCCACAAGTACCCACTAGTACCTACAAACACCCACAAGTACCCTCAAGTACCCACAAGTACCTACAAACACCCACAAGTACCTACAAACACGCACAAGTACCTACAAACACCCACAAGTACCTACAAACACCCACAAGTACCTACACAAACACCCACAAGTACCTACAAACACGCACAAGTACCTACAAACACGCACAAGTACCTACAAACACGCACAAGTACCTACAAACACGCACAAGTACCTGCAAACACGCACAAGTACCTACAAACACGCACAAGTACCTGCAAGCACCCACAAGTACTTACAAGCACCCACAAGTACTTACAAGCACCCACAAGTACCTACAAACACCCACAAGTACCTACAAACACGCACAAGTACCTACAAACACGCACAAGTACCTACAAACACCCACAAGTACCTGCAAGCACCCACAAGTACCTACAAGCACCCACAAGTACCTACAAGCACCCACAAGTACCTAAAAGCACCCAGAAGTACCTACAAGCACCCACAAACACCCACAAGCACCCACAAGTACCTACAAGCACCCACAAACACCCACAAGTACCCACAAGCACCCACAAGTACCCACAAGCACCCACAAGTACCCACAAGCACCCTCAAGTACCAACAAGAACCTAAAAACACCCACAAGAACCTACAAACACCCACAAGAACCTACAAACACCCACAAGAACCTACAAACACCCACAAGAACCTACAAACACTCACAAGTACCTACAAACACGCACAAGTACCTACAAATACGCACAAGTACCCACAAACACCCACAAGTACCTACAAACACGCACAAGTACCAACAAACACCCACAAGTACCTACAAACACGCACAAGTACCTACAAACACGCACAAGTACCTGCAAACACGCACAAGTACCTACAAACACCCACAAGTACCTACAAACACCCACAAGTACCTGCAAGCACCCACAAGTACCTACAAGCACCCACAAGTACCTACAAGCACCCACAAGTACCTACAAGCACCCACAAGTACCTACAAGCACCCACAAGTACCTACAAGCACCCACAAGTACCTACAAGCACCCACAAGTACCTACAAGCACCCACAAGCACCCACAAGTACCTACAAGCACCCACAAGTACCTACAAGCACCCACAAGTACCTACAAGCACCCACAAGTACCTACAAGCACCCACAAGTACCTACAAACACCCACAAGTACCTACAAGCACCCTCAAGTACCTACAAACACCCTCAAGTACCTACAAACACCCTCAAGTACCTACAAACACCCACAAGTACCTACAAACACCCACAAGTACCTGCAAACACCCACAAGTACCTACACAAACACAAACAAGTACCTACAAACACGCACAAGTACCTGCAAACACCCACAAGTACCTACAAACACCCTCAAGTACCCACAAGCACCCTCAAGTACCCACTAGTACCTACAAACACCCACAAGTACCCTCAAGTACCCACAAGTACCCTCAAGTACCCACAAGTACCCACAAGTACCTACAAACACCCACAAGTACCTACAAACACGCACAAGTACCTACAAACACCCACAAGTACCTACAAACACCCACAAGTACCTACAAACACCCACAAGTACCTACACAAACACAAACAAGTACCTACAAACACCCACAAGTACCTGCAAACACCCACAAGTACCTACAAACACGCACAAGTACCTACAAACACGCACAAGTACCTACAAACACGCACAAGTACCTGCAAACACGCACAAGTACCTACAAACACGCACAAGTACCTACAAACACGCACAAGTACCTACAAACACCCACAAGTACCTGCAAGCACCCACAAGTACCTACAAGCACCCACAAGTACCTACAAGCACCCACAAGTACCTAAAAGCACCCACAAGTACCTACAAGCACCCACAAACACCCACAAGCACCCACAAGTACCTACAAGCACCCACAAACACCCACAAGTACCCACAAGCACCCACAAGTACCCACAAGCACCCTCAAGTACCCACAAGCACCCTCAAGTACCAACAAGAACCTAAAAACACCCACAAGAACCTACAAACACCCACAAGAACCTACAAACACCCACAAGAACCTACAAACACCCACAAGAACCTACAAACACCCACAAGAACCTACAAACACCCACAAGAACCTACAAACACTCACAAGTACCTACAAACACGCACAAGTACCTACAAACACGCACAAGTACCCACAAACACCCACAAGTACCTACAAACACCCACAAGTACCTACAAACACCCACAAGTACCTACAAGCAGCCACAAGTACCTACAAACACCCACAAGTACCTACAAGCACCCTCAAGTACCTACAAGCACCCTCAAGTACCTACAAACACCCTCAAGTACCTACAAGCACCCTCAAGTACCCACAAGTACCCTCAAGTACCCACAAGTACCTACAAACACCCACAAGTACCATCAAGTACCCTCAAGTACCTACAAGCACCCTCAAGTACCTACAAACACCCTCAAGTACCTACAAACACCCACAAGTACCTACAAACACCCACAAGTACCTACACAAACACAAACAAGTACCTACAAACACGCACAAGTACCTGCAAACACCCACAAGTACCTGCAAACACCCTCAAGTACCCACAAGCACCCTCAAGTACCCACAAGTACCCACTAGTACCTACAAACACCCACAAGTACCCTCAAGTACCCACAAGTACCTACAAACACCCACAAGTACCTACAAACACGCACAAGTACCTACAAACACCCACAAGTACCTACAAACACCCACAAGTACCTACACAAACACAAACAAGTACCTACAAACACGCACAAGTACCTACAAACACCCACAAGTACCTACAAACACCCACAAGTACCTACAAACACCCACAAGTACCTACAAACACGCACAAGTACCTACAAACACGCACAAGTACCTACAAACACGCACAAGTACCTGCAAACACGCACAAGTACCTACAAACACGCACAAGTACCTGCAAGCACCCACAAGTACTTACAAGCACCCACAAGTACTTACAAGCACCCACAAGTACTTACAAGGACCCACAAGTACCTACAAACACCCACAAGTACCTACAAACACGCACAAGTACCTACAAACACGCACAAGTACCTACAAACACGCACAAGTACCTACAAACACCCACAAGTACCTGCAAGCACCCACAAGTACCTACAAGCACCCACAAGTACCTACAAGCACCCACAAGTACCTAAAAGCACCCAGAAGTACCTACAAGCACCCACAAACACCCACAAGTACCTACAAGCACCCACAAACACCCACAAGTACCCACAAGCACCCACAAGTACCCACAAGCACCCTCAAGTACCCACAAGCACCCTCAAGTACCAACAAGAACCTAAAAACACCCACAAGAACCTACAAACACCCACAAGAACCTACAAACACCCACAAGAACCTACAAACACCCACAAGAACCTACAAACACTCACAAGTACCTACAAACACGCACAAGTACCTACAAATACGCACAAGTACCCACAAACACCACAAGTACCTACAAACACGCACAAGTACCAACAAACACCCATAAGTACCAAGAAACACCCACAAGTACCTACAAACACGCACAAGTACCTACAAACACGCACAAGTACCTACAAACACCCACAAGTACCTGCAAGCACCCACAAGCACCCACAAGCACCCACAAACACGCACAAGTACCTACAAATACGCACAAGTACCCACAAACACCCACAAGTACCTACAAACACGCACAAGTACCAACAAACACCCATAAGTACCAAGAAACACCCACAAGTACCTACAAACACGCACAAGTACCTACAAACACGCACAAGTACCTACAAACACCCACAAGTACCTGCAAGCACCCACAAGTACCTACAAGCACCCACAAGTACCTACAAGCACCCACAAGTACCTACAAACACCCACAAGTACCTACAAGCACCCTCAAGTACCTACAAACACCCTCAAGTACCTACAAACACCCTCAAGTACCTACAAACACCCACAAGTACCTACAAACACCCACAAGTACCTACAAACACCCACAAGTACCTGCAAACACCCACAAGTACCTGCAAACACCCACAAGTACCTACAAACACGCACAAGTACCTGCAAACACCCACAAGTACCTACAAACACCCTCAAGTACCCACAAGCACCCTCAAGTACCCACTAGTACCTACAAACACCCACAAGTACCCTCAAGTACCCACAAGTACCCTCAAGTACCCACAAGTACCCACAAGTACCTACAAACACCCACAAGTACCTACAAACACGCACAAGTACCTACAAACACCCACAAGTACCTACAAACACCCACAAGTACCTACAAACACCCACAAGTACCTACAAACACCCACAAGTACCTACACAAACACAAACAAGTACCTACAAACACCCACAAGTACCTGCAAACACCCACAAGTACCTGCAAACACCCACAAGTACCTACAAACACGCACAAGTACCTACAAACACGCACAAGTACCTACAAACACGCACAAGTACCTGCAAACACGCACAAGTACCTACAAACACGCACAAGTACCTACAAACACGCACAAGTACCTACAAACACCCACAAGTACCTGCAAGCACCCACAAGTACCTACAAGCACCCACAAGTACCTACAAGCACCCACAAGTACCTAAAAGCTCCCACAAGTACCTACAAGCACCCACAAACACCCACAAGCACCCACAAGTACCTACAAGCACCCACAAACACCCACAAGTACCCACAAGCACCCACAAGTACCCACAAGCACCCTCAAGTACCCACAAGCACCCTCAAGTACCAACAAGAACCTAAAAACACCCACAAGAACCTACAAACACCCACAAGAACCTACAAACACCCACAAGAACCTACAAACACCCACAAGAACCTACAAACACCCACAAGAACCTACAAACACCCAGAAGAACCTACAAACACTCACAAGTACCTACAAACACGCACAAGTACCTACAAACACGCACAAGTACCCACAAACACCCACAAGTACCTACAAACACCCACAAGTACCTACAAACACCCACAAGTACCTACAAGCAGCCACAAGTACCTACAAACACCCACAAGTACCTACAAGCACCCTCAAGTACCTACAAGCACCCTCAAGTACCTACAAACACCCTCAAGTACCTACAAACACCCACAAGTACCTACAAACACCCACAAGTACCTACAAACACCCACAAGTACCTGCAAACACCCACAAGTACCTACACAAACACAAACAAGTACCTACAAACACGCACAAGTACCTGCAAACACCCACAAGTACCTGCAAACACCCTCAAGTACCCACAAGCACCCTCAAGTACCCACAAGCACCCTCAAGTACCCACAAGTACCCACTAGTACCTACAAACACCCACAAGTACCCTCAAGTACCCACAATTACCTACAAACACCCACAAGTACCTACAAACACCCACAAGTACCTACACAAACACAAACAAGTACCTACAAACACGCACAAGTACCTACAAACACCCACAAGTACCTACAAACACCCACAAGTACCTACAAACACCCACAAGTACCTACAAACACCCACAAGTACCTACAAACACCCACAAGTACCTACAAACACGCACAAGTAACTACAAACACGCACAAGTACCTACAAACACGCACAAGTACCTGCAAACACGCACAAGTACCTGCAAACACGCACAAGTACCTACAAACACGCACAAGTACCTGCAAGCACCCACAAGTACTTACAAGCACCCACAAGTACTTACAAGCACCCACAAGTACCTACAAACACCCACAAGTACCTACAAACACGCACAAGTACCTACAAACACGCACAAGTACCTACAAACACGCACAAGTACCTACAAACACCCACAAGTACCTGCAAGCACCCACAAGTACCTACAAGCACCCACAAGTACCTACAAGCACCCACAAGTACCTAAAAGCACCCAGAAGTATCTACAAGCACCCACAAACACCCACAAGCACCCACAAGTACCTACAAGCACCCACAAACAACCACAAGTACCCACAAGCACCCACAAGTACCCACAAGCACCCTCAAGTACCCACAAGCACCCTCAAGTACCCACAAGCACCCTCAAGTACCAACAAGAACCTAAAAACACCCACAAGAACCTACAAACACCCACAAGCACCCTCAAGTACCCACAAGCACCCTCAAGTACCAACAAGAACCTAAAAACACCCACAAGAACCTACAAACACCCACAAGAACCTACAAACACCCACAAGAACCTACAAACACCCACAAGAACCTACAAACACTCACAAGTACCTACAAACACGCACAAGTACCTACAAACACGCACAAGTACCTACAAACACCCACAAGTACCTACAAACACCCACAAGTACCTACAAACACCCACAAGTACCTGCAAACACCCACAAGTACCTACACAAACACAAACAAGTACCTACAAACACGCACAAGTACCTGCAAACACCCACAAGTACCTACAAACACCCTCAAGTACCCACAAGCACCCTCAAGTACCCACAAGTACCCTCAAGTACCCACTAGTACCTACAAACACCCACAAGTACCCTCAAGTACCCACAAGTACCCTCAAGTACCCACAAGTACCCACAAGTACCTACAAACACCCACAAGTACCTACAAACACGCACAAGTACCTACAAACACGCACAAGTACCTACAAACACCCACAAGTACCTGCAAGCACCCACAAGCACCCACAAGCACCCACAAACACGCACAAGTACCTACAAATACGCACAAGTACCCACAAACACCCACAAGTACCTACAAACACGCACAAGTACCAACAAACACCCATAAGTACCAAGAAACACCCACAAGTACCTACAAACACGCACAAGTACCTACAAACACGCACAAGTACCTACAAACACCCACAAGTACCTACAAACACCCACAAGTACCTACAAACACCCACAAGTACCTACAAACACGCACAAGTACCTACAAACACGCACAAGTACCTACAAACACGCACAAGTACCTGCAAACACGCACAAGTACCTACAAACACGCACAAGTACCTGCAAGCACCCACAAGTACTTACAAGCACCCACAAGTACTTACAAGCACCCACAAGTACTTACAAGGACCCTCAAGTACCTACAAACACCCACAAGTACCTACAAACACGCACAAGTACCTACAAACACGCACAAGTACCTACAAACACGCACAAGTACCTACAAACACCCACAAGTACCTGCAAGCACCCACAAGTACCTACAAGCACCCACAAGTACCTACAAGCACCCACAAGTACCTAAAAGCACCCAGAAGTACCTACAAGCACCCACAAACACCCACAAGTACCTACAAGCACCCACAAACACCCACAAGTACCCACAAGCACCCACAAGTACCCACAAGCACCCTCAAGTACCCACAAGCACCCTCAAGTACCAACAAGAACCTAAAAACACCCACAAGAACCTACAAACACCCACAAGAACCTACAAACACCCACAAGAACCTACAAACACCCACAAGAACCTACAAACACTCACAAGTACCTACAAACACGCACAAGTACCTACAAATACGCACAAGTACCCACAAACACCACAAGTACCTACAAACACGCACAAGTACCAACAAACACCCATAAGTACCAAGAAACACCCACAAGTACCTACAAACACGCACAAGTACCTACAAACACGCACAAGTACCTACAAACACCCACAAGTACCTGCAAGCACCCACAAGCACCCACAAGCACCCACAAACACGCACAAGTACCTACAAATACGCACAAGTACCCACAAACACCCACAAGTACCTACAAACACGCACAAGTACCAACAAACACCCATAAGTACCAAGAAACACCCACAAGTACCTACAAACACGCACAAGTACCTACAAACACGCACAAGTACCTACAAACACCCACAAGTACCTGCAAGCACCCACAAGTACCTACAAGCACCCACAAGTACCTACAAGCACCCACAAGTACCTACAAACACCCACAAGTACCTACAAGCACCCTCAAGTACCTACAAACACCCTCAAGTACCTACAAACACCCTCAAGTACCTACAAACACCCACAAGTACCTACAAACACCCACAAGTACCTACAAACACCCACAAGTACCTGCAAACACCCACAAGTACCTGCAAACACCCACAAGTACCTACAAACACGCACAAGTACCTGCAAACACCCACAAGTACCTACAAACACCCTCAAGTACCCACAAGCACCCTCAAGTACCCACTAGTACCTACAAACACCCACAAGTACCCTCAAGTACCCACAAGTACCCTCAAGTACCCACAAGTACCCACAAGTACCTACAAACACCCACAAGTACCTACAAACACGCACAAGTACCTACAAACACCCACAAGTACCTACAAACACCCACAAGTACCTACAAACACCCACAAGTACCTACAAACACCCACAAGTACCTACACAAACACAAACAAGTACCTACAAACACCCACAAGTACCTGCAAACACCCACAAGTACCTGCAAACACCCACAAGTACCTACAAACACGCACAAGTACCTACAAACACGCACAAGTACCTACAAACACGCACAAGTACCTGCAAACACGCACAAGTACCTACAAACACGCACAAGTACCTACAAACACGCACAAGTACCTACAAACACCCACAAGTACCTGCAAGCACCCACAAGTACCTACAAGCACCCACAAGTACCTACAAGCACCCACAAGTACCTAAAAGCTCCCACAAGTACCTACAAGCACCCACAAACACCCACAAGCACCCACAAGTACCTACAAGCACCCACAAACACCCACAAGTACCCACAAGCACCCACAAGTACCCACAAGCACCCTCAAGTACCCACAAGCACCCTCAAGTACCAACAAGAACCTAAAAACACCCACAAGAACCTACAAACACCCACAAGAACCTACAAACACCCACAAGAACCTACAAACACCCACAAGAACCTACAAACACCCACAAGAACCTACAAACACCCCGAAGAACCTACAAACACTCACAAGTACCTACAAACACGCACAAGTACCTACAAACACGCACAAGTACCTACAAACACGCACAAGTACCTGCAAACACGCACAAGTACCTACAAACACGCACAAGTACCTACAAACACGCACAAGTACCTACAAACACCCACAAGTACCTGCAAGCACCCACAAGTACCTACAAGCACCCACAAGTACCTACAAGCACCCACAAGTACCTAAAAGCTCCCACAAGTACCTACAAGCACCCACAAACACCCACAAGCACCCACAAGTACCTACAAGCACCCACAAACACCCACAAGTACCCACAAGCACCCACAAGTACCCACAAGCACCCTCAAGTACCCACAAGCACCCTCAAGTACCAACAAGAACCTAAAAACACCCACAAGAACCTACAAACACCCACAAGAACCTACAAACACCCACAAGAACCTACAAACACCCACAAGAACCTACAAACACCCACAAGAACCTACAAACACCCAGAAGAACCTACAAACACTCACAAGTACCTACAAACACGCACAAGTACCTACAAACACGCACAAGTACCCACAAACACCCACAAGTACCTACAAACACCCACAAGTACCTACAAACACCCACAAGTACCTACAAGCAGCCACAAGTACCTACAAACACCCACAAGTACCTACAAGCACCCTCAAGTACCTACAAGCACCCTCAAGTACCTACAAACACCCTCAAGTACCTACAAACACCCACAAGTACCTACAAACACCCACAAGTACCTACAAACACCCACAAGTACCTGCAAACACCCACAAGTACCTACACAAACACAAACAAGTACCTACAAACACGCACAAGTACCTGCAAACACCCACAAGTACCTGCAAACACCCTCAAGTACCCACAAGCACCCTCAAGTACCCACAAGCACCCTCAAGTACCCACAAGTACCCACTAGTACCTACAAACACCCACAAGTACCCTCAAGTACCCACAATTACCTACAAACACCCACAAGTACCTACAAACACCCACAAGTACCTACACAAACACAAACAAGTACCTACAAACACGCACAAGTACCTACAAACACCCACAAGTACCTACAAACACCCACAAGTACCTACAAACACCCACAAGTACCTACAAACACCCACAAGTACCTACAAACACCCACAAGTACCTACAAACACGCACAAGTAACTACAAACACGCACAAGTACCTACAAACACGCACAAGTACCTGCAAACACGCACAAGTACCTGCAAACACGCACAAGTACCTACAAACACGCACAAGTACCTGCAAGCACCCACAAGTACTTACAAGCACCCACAAGTACTTACAAGCACCCACAAGTACCTACAAACACCCACAAGTACCTACAAACACGCACAAGTACCTACAAACACGCACAAGTACCTACAAACACGCACAAGTACCTACAAACACCCACAAGTACCTGCAAGCACCCACAAGTACCTACAAGCACCCACAAGTACCTACAAGCACCCACAAGTACCTAAAAGCACCCAGAAGTATCTACAAGCACCCACAAACACCCACAAGCACCCACAAGTACCTACAAGCACCCACAAACAACCACAAGTACCCACAAGCACCCACAAGTACCCACAAGCACCCTCAAGTACCCACAAGCACCCTCAAGTACCCACAAGCACCCTCAAGTACCAACAAGAACCTAAAAACACCCACAAGAACCTACAAACACCCACAAGCACCCTCAAGTACCCACAAGCACCCTCAAGTACCAACAAGAACCTAAAAACACCCACAAGAACCTACAAACACCCACAAGAACCTACAAACACCCACAAGAACCTACAAACACCCACAAGAACCTACAAACACTCACAAGTACCTACAAACACGCACAAGTACCTACAAACACGCACAAGTACCCACAAACACCCACAAGTACCTACAAACACGCACAAGTACCTACAAACACCCACAAGTACCTAAAAACACGCACAAGTACCTACAAACACGCACAAGTACCTGCAAACACGCACAAGTACCTACAAACACCCACAAGTACCTGCAAGCACCCACAAGTACCTACAAGCACCCACAAGTACCTACAAGCACCCACAAGTACCTACAAGCACCCACAAGTACCTACAAGCACCCACAAGTACCTACAAGCACCCACAAGTACCTACAAGCACCCACAAGCACCCACAAGTACCTACAAGCACCCACAAGTACCTACAAGCACCCACAAGTACCTACAAGCACCCACAAGTACCTACAAGCACCCACAAGTACCTACAAACACCCACAAGTACCTACAAGCACCCTCAAGTACCTACAAACACCCTCAAGTACCTACAAACACCCTCAAGTACCTACAAACACCCACAAGTACCTACAAACACCCACAAGTACCTACAAACACCCACAAGTACCTGCAAACACCCACAAGTACCTACACAAACACAAACAAGTACCTACAAACACGCACAAGTACCTGCAAACACCCACAAGTACCTACAAACACCCTCAAGTACCCACAAGCACCCTCAAGTACCCACAAGTACCCTCAAGTACCCACTAGTACCTACAAACACCCACAAGTACCCTCAAGTACCCACAAGTACCCTCAAGTACCCACAAGTACCCACAAGTACCTACAAACACCCACAAGTACCTACAAACACGCACAAGTACCTACAAACACCCACAAGTACCTACAAACACCCACAAGTACCTACAAACACGCACAAGTACCTACAAACACGCACAAGTACCTACAAACACGCACAAGTACCTGCAAACACCCACAAGTACCTACAAACACCCTCAAGTACCCACAAGCACCCTCAAGTACCCACAAGTACCCTCAAGTACCCACTAGTACCTACAAACACCCACAAGTACCCTCAAGTACCCACAAGTACCCTCAAGTACCCACAAGTACCCACAAGTACCTACAAACACCCACAAGTACCTACAAACACGCACAAGTACCTACAAACACCCACAAGTACCTACAAACACCCACAAGTACCTACAAACACGCACAAGTACCTACAAACACGCACAAGTACCTACAAACACCCACAAGTACCTGCAAACACCCACAAGTACCTACAAACACGCACAAGTACCTACAAACACGCACAAGTACCTACAAACACGCACAAGTACCTGCAAACACGCACAAGTACCTGCAAGTACCTACAAGCACCCACAAGTACCTACAAGCACCCACAAGTACCTACAAGCACCCACAAGTACCTACAAGCACACACAAGTACCTACAAGCACCCACAAGTACCTACAAGCACCCACAAGCACCCACAAGTACCTACAAGCACCCACAAGTACCTACAAGCACCCACAAGTACCTACAAGCACCCACAAGTACCTACAAGCACCCACAAGTACCTACAAACACCCACAAGTACCTACAAGCACCCTCAAGTACCTACAAACACCCTCAAGTACCTACAAACACCCTCAAGTACCTACAAACACCCACAAGTACCTACAAACACCCACAAGTACCTACAAACACCCACAAGTACCTGCAAACACCCAGAAGTACCTACACAAACACAAACAAGTACCTACAAACACGCACAAGTACCTGCAAACACCCACAAGTACCTACAAACACCCTCAAGTACCCACAAGCACCCTCAAGTACCCACAAGTACCCTCAAGTACCCACTAGTACCTACAAACACCCACAAGTACCCTCAAGTACCCACAAGTACCCTCAAGTACCCACAAGTACCTACAAACACCCACAAGTACCTACAAACACGCACAAGTACCTACAAACACCCACAAGTACCTACAAACACCCACAAGTACCTACAAACACCCACAAGTACCTACACAAACACAAACAAGTACCTACAAACACCCACAAGTACCTGCAAACACCCACAAGTACCTACAAACACGCACAAGTACCTACAAACACGCACAAGTACCTACAAACACGCACAAGTACCTGCAAACACGCACAAGTACCTACAAACACGCACAAGTACCTGCAAGCACCCACAAGTACTTACAAGCACCCACAAGTACTTACAAGCACCCACAAGTACCTACAAACACCCACAAGTACCTACAAACACGCACAAGTACCTACAAACACGCACAAGTACCCACAAACACCCACAAGTACCTACAAACACCCACAAGTACCTACAAACACCCACAAGTACCTACAAGCAGCCACAAGTACCTACAAACACCCACAAGTACCTACAAGCACCCTCAAGTACCTACAAGCACCCTCAAGTACCTACAAACACCCTCAAGTACCTACAAACACCCACAAGTACCTACAAACACCCACAAGTACCTACAAACACCCACAAGTACCTGCAAACACCCACAAGTACCTACACAAACACAAACAAGTACCTACAAACACGCACAAGTACCTGCAAACACCCACAAGTACCTGCAAACACCCTCAAGTACCCACAAGCACCCTCAAGTACCCACAAGCACCCTCAAGTACCCACAAGTACCCACTAGTACCTACAAACACCCACAAGTACCCTCAAGTACCCACAATTACCTACAAACACCCACAAGTACCTACAAACACCCACAAGTACCTACACAAACACAAACAAGTACCTACAAACACGCACAAGTACCTACAAACACCCACAAGTACCTACAAACACCCACAAGTACCTACAAACACCCACAAGTACCTACAAACACCCACAAGTACCTACAAACACCCACAAGTACCTACAAACACGCACAAGTACCTACAAACACGCACAAGTACCTACAAACACGCACAAGTACCTGCAAACACGCACAAGTACCTGCAAACACGCACAAGTACCTACAAACACGCACAAGTACCTGCAAGCACCCACAAGTACTTACAAGCACCCACAAGTACTTACAAGCACCCACAAGTACCTACAAACACCCACAAGTACCTACAAACACGCACAAGTACCTACAAACACGCACAAGTACCTACAAACACGCACAAGTACCTACAAACACCCACAAGTACCTGCAAGCACCCACAAGTACCTACAAGCACCCACAAGTACCTACAAGCACCCACAAGTACCTAAAAGCACCCAGAAGTATCTACAAGCACCCACAAACACCCACAAGCACCCACAAGTACCTACAAGCACCCACAAACACCCACAAGTACCCACAAGCACCCACAAGTACCCACAAGCACCCTCAAGTACCCACAAGCACCCTCAAGTACCAACAAGAACCTAAAAACACCCACAAGAACCTACAAACACCCACAAGAACCTACAAACACCCACAAGAACCTACAAACACCCACAAGAACCTACAAACACTCACAAGTACCTACAAACACGCACAAGTACCTACAAACACGCACAAGTACCCACAAACACCCACAAGTACCTACTAACACGCACAAGTACCTACAAACACCCACAAGTACCTAAAAACACGCACAAGTACCTACAAACACGCACAAGTACCTGCAAACACGCACAAGTACCTACAAACACCCACAAGTACCTGCAAGCACCCACAAGTACCTACAAGCACCCACAAGTACCTACAAGCACCCACAAGTACCTACAAGCACCCACAAGTACCTACAAGCACCCACAAGTACCTACAAGCACCCACAAGTACCTACAAGCACCCACAAGCACCCACAAGTACCTACAAGCACCCACAAGTACCTACAAGCACCCACAAGTACCTACAAGCACCCACAAGTACCTACAAGCACCCACAAGTACCTACAAACACCCACAAGTACCTACAAGCACCCTCAAGTACCTACAAACACCCTCAAGTACCTACAAACACCCTCAAGTACCTACAAACACCCACAAGTACCTACAAACACCCACAAGTACCTACAAACACCCACAAGTACCTGCAAACACCCACAAGTACCTACACAAACACAAACAAGTACCTACAAACACGCACAAGTACCTGCAAACACCCACAAGTACCTACAAACACCCTCAAGTACCCACAAGCACCCTCAAGTACCCACAAGTACCCTCAAGTACCCACTAGTACCTACAAACACCCACAAGTACCCTCAAGTACCCACAAGTACCCTCAAGTACCCACAAGTACCCACAAGTACCTACAAACACCCACAAGTACCTACAAACACGCACAAGTACCTACAAACACCCACAAGTACCTACAAACACCCACAAGTACCTACAAACACGCACAAGTACCTACAAACACGCACAAGTACCTACAAACACCCACAAGTACCTGCAAACACCCACAAGTACCTACAAACACGCACAAGTACCTACAAACACGCACAAGTACCTACAAACACGCACAAGTACCTGCAAACACGCACAAGTACCTGCAAGTACCTACAAGCACCCACAAGTACCTACAAGCACCCACAAGTACCTACAAGCACCCACAAGTACCTACAAGCACACACAAGTACCTACAAGCACCCACAAGTACCTACAAGCACCCACAAGCACCCACAAGTACCTACAAGCACCCACAAGTACCTACAAGCACCCACAAGTACCTACAAGCACCCACAAGTACCTACAAGCACCCACAAGTACCTACAAACACCCACAAGTACCTACAAGCACCCTCAAGTACCTACAAACACCCTCAAGTACCTACAAACACCCTCAAGTACCTACAAACACCCACAAGTACCTACAAACACCCACAAGTACCTACAAACACCCACAAGTACCTGCAAACACCCACAAGTACCTACACAAACACAAACAAGTACCTACAAACACGCACAAGTACCTGCAAACACCCACAAGTACCTACAAACACCCTCAAGTACCCACAAGCACCCTCAAGTACCCACAAGTACCCTCAAGTACCCACTAGTACCTACAAACACCCACAAGTACCCTCAAGTACCCACAAGTACCCTCAAGTACCCACAAGTACCTACAAACACCCACAAGTACCTACAAACACGCACAAGTACCTACAAACACCCACAAGTACCTACAAACACCCACAAGTACCTACAAACACCCACAAGTACCTACACAAACACAAACAAGTACCTACAAACACCCACAAGTACCTGCAAACACCCACAAGTACCTACAAACACGCACAAGTACCTACAAACACGCACAAGTACCTACAAACACGCACAAGTACCTGCAAACACGCACAAGTACCTACAAACACGCACAAGTACCTGCAAGCACCCACAAGTACTTACAAGCACCCACAAGTACTTACAAGCACCCACAAGTACCTACAAACACCCACAAGTACCTACAAACACGCACAAGTACCTACAAACACGCACAAGTACCTACAAACACGCACAAGCACCTACAAACACGCACAAGTACCTACAAACACCCACAAGTACCTGCAAGCACCCACAAGTACCTACAAGCACCCACAAGTACCTACAAGCACCCACAAGTACCTAAAAGCACCCACAAGTACCTACAAGCACCCACAAACACCCACAAGCACCCACAAGTACCTACAAGCACCCACAAACACCCACAAGTACCCACAAGCACCCACAAGTACCCACAAGCACCCTCAAGTACCCACAAGCACCCTCAAGTACCAACAAGAACCTAAAAACACCCACAAGAACCTACAAACACCCACAAGAACCTACAAACACCCACAAGAACCTACAAACACCCACAAGAACCTACAAACACCCACAAGAACCTACAAACACCCACAAGAACCTACAAACACTCACAAGTACCTACAAACACGCACAAGTACCTACAAACACGCACAAGTACCCACAAACACCCACAAGTACCTACAAACACGCACAAGTACCTACAAACACCCACAAGTACCTACAAACACGCACAAGTACCTACAAACACGCACAAGTACCTGCAAACACGCACAAGTACCTGCAAACACGCACAAGTACCTACAAACACCCACAAGTACCTGCAAGCACCCACAAGTACCTACAAGCACCCACAAGTACCTACAAGCACCCACAAGTACCAACAAGCACCCACAAGTACCTACAAGCACCCACAAGTACCTACAAACACCCACAAGTACCTACAAACACCCACAAGTACCTACAAACACCCACAAGCACCCACAAGCTCCCACAAGTACCCACAAGCACCCTCAAGTACCTACAAGCACCCTCAAGTACCCACAAGTACCCTCAAGTACCCACAAGAACCTAAAAACACCCACAAGAACCTACAAACACCCACAAGAACCTACAAACACCCACAAGAACCTACAAACACCCACAAGAACCTACAAACACCCACAAAAACCTACAAACACCCACAAGAACCTACAAACACCCACAAGTACCTACAAACACGCACAAGTACCTACAAACACCCACAAGTACCTACAAACACGCACAAGTACCTACAAACACCCACAAGTACCTACAAACACGCACAAGTACCTTCAAACACCCACAAGTACCTTCAAACACCCACAAGTACCTACAAACACGCACAAGTACCTACAAACACGCACAAGTACCTACAAACACGCACAAGTACCTGCAAACACGCACAAGTACCTACAAACACCCACAAGTACCTACAAACACCCACAAGTACCTACAAGCACCCACAAGTACCTACAAGCACCCACAAGTACCTACAAGCACCCACAAGTACCTACAAGCACCCATAAGTACCTACAAGCACCCACAAGTACCTACAAGCACCCACAAGTACCTACAAGCACCCACAAGTACCTACAAGCACCCACAAGTACCTACAAGCACCCACAAGTACCTACAAGCACCCACAAGTTCCTACAAGCACCCACAAGTACCTACAAACACCCACAAGTCGGTAATCTGGCTAATGACCAGTCGTCGGTAATCTGGCTAATGACCAGTCGTCGGTAATCTGGCTAATGACCAGTCGTCGATAATCTGGCTAATGACCAGTCGTCGGTAATCTACCTTAATTACCAGTCGTCGGTAATCTACCTTAATTACCAGTCGTCGGTAATCTACCTTAATTACCAGTCGTCGGTAATCTACCTTAATTACCAGTCGTCGGTAATCTACCTTAATTACCAGTCGTCGGTAATCTACCTTAATTACCAGTCGTCGGTAATCTACCTTAATTACCAGTCGTCGGTAATCTACCTTAATTACCAGTCGTCGCAGCGGCCGCATCAACGTCACGACGGCAATATTAAAACCGTCTTATCACACTATCGATAGGCCATTCCAACCAAAAGGCAATAAGAAGAAACAATCGGATTATTATGAGGCAACTATACGTTAAAAAAGGCCAATATTGGTCACGCTGATATTTCCCAATAAAACAGTGTATAAATGCTAAAATATCGCAGATTGGGGCAATTTTTAAAATTTAAATTAAACATACTTAAAACTAATTTTTCTTAATAACAAGAAAAATGGTCCTAGATTATAGTGTAAAGTTTCATTTAAGATCGTTCCCAAAACTAACCAACGTATAGTTTTTCTAAATCACGCATAACCGATTTGTTTTTTTCCAAAAATTTCCCATGTTATTTCTATGGGAAAAATTCCTGTTTTTCATCAAAAGGTGTGATTAATTTTATGGAAATGAAAACCACCCTTAGCAACTTTATTTTTTATAAATTAGACTAATTAATGGATCTCTTTGAAATTTTAACCACATATTGAGGGCCCGAATTGTAGTTCTGTGGAATTTATTCAGAACAATTAATGCAATACAAAAAAAACTACATCCAAACAAAAAACCTTCCTTATACATTAAGAGCAGTATGAAGTCTTATCTAAGAGAGCTACCGCTCTCTCAGAATTAAAATGTGGCGGGTCGTATTTTGTTGTATATCTTGAGTGTCTAGTTATTAGCCTTGGAATGGGAAGATCTGTGCTCTTAGATTATTGTTACTATTATTTTTGGTGATCTTCGAGATGGAAAAAATTAAAAACCCATCTTTTACACCTCAGCAGAGTCAAGCTGCAAGCCTGCAACCCAATTACTATCCTCCTCAAACTTTAGCAGACGACGGGCCCCGCGGAGTCACTGGTAACGAGCCCACTCTGAAAAAATACTTATTTCCCGCCCTGCTTTTCCTGTTTGAAGCAGACAACATACCACTTAATATTTTCTAACCCTCACGGGATTGGCTGATTTGGCTCTATCCCTAATGAGGTTTTTATTGGCCGGTAGGTAAGTGTGCTAAAATCGAGACCCATTGCTAAGCCTAACAAATTTTAAAAAATTTAATTTTCATTGAAAAAATTGTTTGAAAAATCAGAAAAAATTTGAGGCTTCATATTTAATTGAAACGAACCAGGAAAAAATAAAACATGGCACTAAGATTTTCAGCTGAGAGTCTCCCTTTAAGGCTCAACAGATAAACTGAACATTGCACCAATTGCGGCCCATCTATTGTCTTTCATTTTTGGTCCTTGTAATCTTTGTGTCCGATATCATAAAGATATGGATGGTTCTGAACCTCTTCAATAAAACTTTCAGCATTCAACATCGGCATTCTCAGGGATTTGTACTAGTAACTGACTCAATTAGGGCCTAAATAAATAAAAACATTGCGGACCACGGACGTCCTTTTCCGAACACGCGTGGTCGAAAATGACGTCACGACTCAAGCTTATTGCTGATTGGCTCACGCAGAGCGTTAACGTTGAACGCGGCCGAACAAATAGAAAGCTAATATCGCCACACTCAACGTAATTTCGGTCCAACGTAACTATGTTTTTTTTTTCGGTTGTCGCTTGACGTCGGGCGAAAAGTCGTGATTTACGCCAAGAGAAAACTTTACTTAAAGAGTAACTAAGTTCCTAATTTGCTTTACAACAGATTTGTTACATATGTCAAATTCCCCGAAAAACCGCTTTAACCTATGCTGAGCACGAAGATTTTGCATTTTCACTTAGCAATGCGCACATCCAGTAAATCTGTCTGACATGGTGGTGTATTTATGATTTGGTGGTTGCGAGAATTTCAAAATTTTATTAAATGGACTTATTTCTAATTTCTAATTTCTAATTTATTTCTTATTAATAAATTGCATTTAAGAAGATTATGGTTATGGAAAATATTTAAAGCTTTAAAGTTTGATTCAGTTAAGAGAAATGTTTATTATTAATAACAAAGAATTAATAATAAAATAATTATAAATTACAATTGACAAGATGCGGATGATAGGAAATATTTAAATCTTAATAGCATGGCGTTGATATAATAACGCTTTACTTCGTTTCTCGCAAATCTCGCAGATTAAAGAGTACCAGTGAGAATAGGCGCCAAGTGGAACTAATTGCTTTTAGTTACGCCACAGTATTCCGTTACTCTTTATGTGTCTAAAATGTCTTACATAAATGTCATCCATCCAAATTTAATTTCACGTGAAAACGAAGGACTTAAAATTATCCAGTTTCACCAAAAGTATATAGATAGAAAACAAAAAGTACACTTCATTAATAATTCCCTGCCTTTGTCTGTAGACGGCATGCAAACTGAGAAGTAAACTACTCTCCACTCAACCGCCTACAGGAACTAACCAATCAGGGAAGAGCTTCTTGACGTCATAGGTTTATAGAAAGTAATATATGACGCTGGCGATCCAAACGTTACTTTTTGGAATTAGAGCTAGTATCTGCTACTTTATGAGCCTATTCACGGCTTGCTCCCTGAGCCACGGTCGGGAAGGTAATCAAACGCAAGGGGGGGTCGCCATTATTCTGGGTGAAGGGAAGGCTTCTCATATTACACGGTGCGAGCAAGTTTCCAAGAAGTGTACTTTTTGTTGTTATATCTATATACATTTGGTTTCACCTTACCTGCTCGTTTGACAATTGTAACTACGGTGTCACTACCAGCTGCACGTGACAAATTAGGGACAATTTCCCGCACTAATGTTAAACATCATAGAAAACGAAGTAGTGTTTATAAAATTTGGTTAATAGGAAATTATGTAACAAAAATTGGAATATAAGCTATGCAAAAATTACATGTAGACAACTTTTAATTTTATTCCATTTAAACGTGTAGATTTTTCTGTGACGTAATAGATTAAATTTCATCTTATCATGAAATGCGCAAAGAAGTAGTTGGATTTTCATTCGAAATTTACGTATAGATAATTATCATGCGATATTTAAAACTGAACGTTTTTAAATGTAAACCAAATTCGTCTCAGTTTTCATAATTTCTTATTTCAAAGTATGAAGCTTATTAAGCGAAGTGAAGGGCAGAAAAGGCGATTTGTTCATACTCAAGTGAGACTCTGCAATGTCACATTCTTGTCCAGAACGATGATGGTTTGTTTATTCTGAAGCGAGACTCTACCCTGTAGTCTAACGGTCTTGTAGAGAACTAGGCATTTGACTTGAATCGGAATTACAAAACTATATTTCAAAAGCATGGTTGTATACGAGATTATCAGACTCTCTTTTAGATTTCAAGTAAAAAATGTAAATAATGTTCATAGAAAAAACAAAAAAAAATGTATGCCAGGAAGTAGTTTTACGTCATTATTGGCCTACAAGTAGTCTAGTGACCCTGTTTCGAACCATCTATAAAATTATATTTTCACCAAACATCTTGGTCCTATTGAATTGTGGGCAATATGGATGCTTCTGTCGTAGGCAGAGCTTCACTTTATAGCATGCGAGATGAAGGAGCCAGCAGTAAAGTGATCCAAACAAAATTATCTATACTTTCTTGTTTTCTTCACTATGTCAAAAAACCTTTGATCCTAAAAAACGAAGTTCTGGCGACTCTTTGCCTAAAGATTCCCCAAGAGCAATTTTTCGAGTTCCTCTACATCCTTCTCGTCTCTCTTTTTGGTAATAACAGA
The DNA here is from genome assembly GCF_054372755.1 of Phalangium opilio. Classification (NCBI taxonomy): domain Eukaryota; kingdom Metazoa; phylum Arthropoda; class Arachnida; order Opiliones; family Phalangiidae; genus Phalangium; species Phalangium opilio. The sequence continues at coordinate 8,921,694 of NW_028324226.1, forward strand.
TTTGAACGTCAGATAGCCTTTTTATCTGAATTCGCTCGTTTTTAATGTTTTATATATATTACACGCACATATATAATTTCTGACCTCTTCGTCAAGCAATTTTTAATAAATTAGAAATGAAAAACCGCCGGAAACATTTCCATTGCTTTTAATAATGAGCAAGATGAAAGAAAAATTGTAATGACCCGTAGAATCTTTTTGGACAAATACTTGAAAAAAAGTAAAAGAGAAGTGAAGAAAAAATTTAATGACTAAACTACCAGATATTGAAATTTTCAGTTTTAAAGATATTGTTATTATTATTATTATGAAACATCAATTATTTGAAGAAGTTACTTATCTTTCATCAATATACCATTTGCTGAAAAAAAATTTTCATAAAATTTTCGAATTATTTTAGAAAGAGCACGACCCATAAAACCATCAATGGTCTAAAAATACTTTTACATATTAATTGAGAAAAATAAATATGTAGTTAAAAATGAAATGCGCAAAGGGCCACAGCAATGAATATGGCGGAAAATAAGCTTGGATTTGGAATAATTTCACACTGACATCCTGATATTATCATTGTTGTAAGAGAGCCATTGTTGAATGCGGACTCCAGGGAAATCCACGAAGTTCAGCTTTTCAGTTCAATGAAATTAGACTCAATAGACTCAATTACTCGTAAAGGTTCTAAAAAAAACCTCAGAAGTAATATAGACTGGCAAAGGGGGAGAGGCATTTTTTCTTCTGAGTGTAAATTAGAGATGAGTGCGGGTAACTTACCGTCGTAATATCCCATAACGCTATAAATTACCGATTCACAAGATAACCATGCAATGGATAGATTTAATTTTAGAAGTGGGAATGGAGAACAGAGTAATCTGGGCGCGCATCAAAGTCCCGGATCCCCTTCAACGGGACGGAGGGGTATGAAAGAAGAGGCGGGTCATAGCGACAGAGGTAAAAAGGAATTACGTATTTTTCGCCGTTCCCGTCAGCAACGTCATCAAAACGTAGTTTAAGAGAGCCAATAAGATAATTTAAACTTTTCGTTACTTGTCGGAGGGAGGGGCTCTACACTGGGCTAAGTAAATACTAACCGTTCTCCATTCCTACTTCTGAAATTAAATCTATCCCTGACCATAAAGTTCCGCTAAATTACCGTTTTACAAGATAACCATCCTAGTCTTCCAGATACATTTCCGCTATATTAATTGTACGTTTTGTCTTTATTAAAATTAATACTTGTAATTTTGCTTTCAATATGGTAATTTCAAGTCTCAAGTAAAAAAAATCGGCATTTCCATTCTGGCGTTCTAGAAACGTAATCATTTAGTCCCAGATCTGATTTTGTGACTCATTCGATATCAAAAACGTGTTATTATAATGCATCCTGTCTCTAGGAAAACAATTCTGATGGTCTTGAGTTTTTATTGTGAATAATAAATAAATTAGATATGGACTCAAAACCAATGGACTTGGTGAAGTGGTAACGTTGAACTTGGAGGACAGGTAGTAATCTCCATACCTATAACGTAGCCTCTGGACCCCATCTGAGGTAACGAAGTCCTCCCAGCATCCTCTTCGTTTCGATAGGGTCGTACGGTACGGAAACGTCGAGCATTCCCGTTATGTTATACAAATAAAAAAATAAAATAGGGCTAGACGGCAGCACTTAACAATCCACTACCAAAGGTAGGGGCCTGCGCCACTTTCAATGGCCCACCATCATTTCAACTCCATCCTCTCTCTCTCGACCACGTTTTGTAGCCCTATCTAACGTCTTTGGATCCACACCGGATGTTCCGACTTAACCCTAGATCGTACAGACGATATTGCGGCCTCAAGGAGTACTATATCGGGCCCACACCACACCCCATCCCCTAGTGGGCCCGATACATTACTCCATGACCTGCTCTACTCATTTGCTTCTTTCGACATCAAGAAATCATAGAAGCGGCACGTGGATTTCTTTTGGTGCTGCGATGACAGTTTGATTTGTGTTACTAGCTTTCATCATTTCCATTTATTGACGTCACCATTGCCCAAGAGTCGCGATTTAACTTGAATAGCCGACCATATCTCGAACTTGAGCGTTTCCACAATGAAGCCAGAGAAGAGTAAGATTCTCTGTGTCACTTCTATTTTTTTCTGATGGCATGTAATGCCAACGTTCAATTCAGTAGCAGATAACTGACAAGGGTACTCTTATCATATTCGTTTCAATACGTGAATTAAATAGGATAAAATATCAGATCGATATCTGTAGCGATAACATCCAATCAAAAACCGGTTTAATCACATTATATCAATTTAATCTGATTGATGACTATTCGAGATAATGAATTTTGATAATCGTGATAACCAAGATTAAATAACATGTACTGAAATAATGATTACTTAGATTTGATAACAATTATAAGTCATGATAAATGAAGTTTGTATCAAAACTATGCCTGATAATGAACCTAGAATAACCATATCATACAAAATTAATTATGGTATAAGAAATTAACCATTAATTAATTGCCCATTTTCTAGTTCATCATTATAAATGCTTAGTTATTTTGATAAATTCACAGAGACTTTATTTTTTATTCAAATCTAGACCTTTTTCGTAAAAAATATTGTCTAATAAATAAAAATAAAACCACAAATTCACGTGATCATAGCGTTGTAGGCAATTTCGTATTTTAAAGATATTTTATAATTTTTTTTCCTATCCCCCATGTTGGGAACCGATCTTTCATAAAACGCCAGTAGAAAAATCCATTAAATTCTTAAAATAAACTGTAACAACATATAGTCGCGTAAATTAATTCTTAATTAAAGAAGAAAATGGAGGACAGATCAACGTTTGGGGAGCACGAGCTTAGCGTATTTGTTCGACTTATTAGTGATCTAGCTAAATCCAATTATGGTTTTAGTACCGAAGCTTTGGAAGTGTATGACTCTTTGAATGGTAATTATCAATTCTGTTCAATTATCTCATATTACTAACTAAATTTATCTAAACCCAATCTGTAATTTTTTAATCTGATAAGAATGATAACAGATATCTATAGTGATTGTAAAAACGGGGTAAATCTAAGACGAGGGGCTAATCACTATCAGATTCCCTGTACACTGATTACGCATTTGTGTAATAATTTTTAGCTCGGGCAAGAGTAGGGTACCTAAATATCACATGTACAGTCAAATGCACAGTGTGCACACCGTTTGCGCTGGGTGAATTGTTAAGAATAATCAGGGTTCAAATTAATAAAACCCAGCCCCAAAAATAACCCGCGGGTTTTATTGGGTTTTACCCAGGGTTAAAAAAACCCGGGTTTTTTTAAAAAAAAAAGCCCAGTCCACAGGGTTTTATTGGGTTTTTCTGGGTTTTATTGGGTACTTGGGGTTTTTTATTTTTAGCAGCTGTGTGCATGGTAGAAATTGTCATTCAAACGTAACTGCTAAATAAAAAAGTCTTAAAATGCCTCATAAAAATAATAAATAATATTAAATGGTACTTTTGAAGTGGAAACAACAAATCTTTAAAATGAAATTATTCTAGTATTGAAATTCATCAAAATTGTAGATCTTAGTGTTGGGTTTTATTAAGTGGGTTTTTAGTGGGTTTTTTATGGTGGGTAAAACCCAATAAAACCCGCGGGTTTTTTGGGATGGGTTTTAATTCGAACCCTGGTTTTACCCATCATAGAAAACCCACTAAATAATACCCATCATTAAGATCTTCAATTTTTGATGAATTTGAATGCTAGAATAATTTGATTTTAAGGAAAGTTTAAGATTTTTGTTGTTTCAACTTTCAAAATTACTATTTAATAATATTTTTTATTTTTTATGAAACATTTTAAGACTTTTTTTACTAAGCAATTACTTTTCAATAACAATTTCTACCATGCACGCAACTGTCATAGATAAAAAACCCAAATACCCAATAAAACCCAGAAAAACTCAATAAACCCCGGTGGGCTGAGTTTTTTGAGTCATCTGAATAATAGACCGTTTTCAAAAGTCGGGGGTAAAATAGACAAAACATCCGGTAGGTCAATCCAAAGACGTTAGATAGTGCTTCGAAGTGACCCGTCCTTATTGTTTGAAGCCCTATCACAGTTTTTGGATTGTCATAAAGGATGTTCTCGTGGATTCAAAGACGTTAGATAATGCTTAAAGCTACCATTCCTTATTCTCCGAAGCTCTATCTATGGTCTTTGGAGCCTCATATTGGATATTCCGTCTTAAACTTGTCAAGACGATACTGCACCTCTCCCCTTTTGAAAGATTGCTAGTAAGATGCTCTATAATACAACGTAACCAAATTTGAAACCTGTTCTTTAGCCTATTTATATCGTCATAAGTTTATAAGATATGTTCCATAAGTATGAAACTATACCTTTACTTCGTAATGCTAGAGACTTAATGAGAGCTAGGCTGCGTTCAGTAACGCTCAACGGAGGCTCCGTTGAATGCACATTCGCCACTGAACGATTTTCGGAACTTCGGGTTTGACGTCACGATTGTAAGCAAATAGGCATCGAAGTCATCGGCTATAAGAGCCGATTACTTCGTTGAGCAACGCAATTTGTGACGTATCAGCAATGGCGGAAACCTATCTCCCTGAAGGATTTCGAGAAGTTAAAGGGTCTGGCCGGAGCTGTTGGGGTGAAGGGGGGATAAAACTGTTGGTTAGCATATTGCTTACCCGCCCACCGCGACGGTGGCGCCATTCCTTATGGCCAAAGGGCTGGGTGTTTTCCCCCTGAACTAAGGGCGGTCTCCCCTCAACAGCGCCGGTGAGCCCTTTTAATTTGACGGATTATTTCGGAAATGTTTATAAAATAAGTGTAGCAGCGACTGAATGCGATAGAGTAATGTCTGGAAAGTTTTTATGAAATGTTTTCGACTATATCTATGAAGCATAAAAAGTTATTGTGTTCTAAAGCTTAAGCCTTGGCTAAGTTACTGGTCAGAGTTTTCTCTTATTTCGGTTAGCAGGCCCTCTCATATTCATTTCCATGAACAGTATGCAGACGACACAACGCAAAGTTAGCAAAAAAACCGTTCAGTAGCCTAATACGTCACATGACGTCACGTTGATAAACGGAGCTCAACGCGTTTGGTCTCCGTTGAGCGTTACTGAACGCACCCCTAGTTCGAAATTCACGCGATAATTGACTAAACTCGATTTTGCAGTCCATCTTCCTATTTAGTCTATACTAAGCCTATGAGAGGGCCTCGCCAGGCGTCGCTTTACGAGAATGACGATTCACCTACGTCACTTCTCTCTCAGTAACCAGTGGCAAACTAATGAAACATATCTTATGAACTTATGCTAATAGGTATAAACACCAAGGATTAATATGGTTTTAAAGCTGCCCGGATTGAACCATCCCATCTTTTACGCAAAACCTCATGGGAAGAAGCCTTTCTTAAGAAATTTAGCGTAACGGCAATGGATAGTGTCGTATTTATTCTTATTACTTTACTTATGCTGGTATACCATTTCCGCGAAAGTTTTGAAACGGTATATCAAAATACGTTTCTGTACACAATTAGCATGTTTCAAATTGCGCATGGTGCAAATTACACTGCAAATTCCATGGGTATAAATCGGGGAGAAATGAGGTAAGATGAGTGGAACTGATCATGAGTGACCTTCGGCACCGAAACTATCCCAGTGTACCTCGCGCATACTTCTGTGGGCGATTGTTAAATTCTGCCGCTTAGCGTCATTGTATTTTCAAGACAACTAGCTTCCATTTTTAAGACAGAGGAGGCGTCCTTTACGATTCCGTACAGTATGGCCATACCTAAAAGCTGATAATGTTTGGAGGACTTCGTGGCCCTAGGTGGGGTACAGAGGCAACGTTATAGGTGTGGGGGGTGTCCACTCCATCACTTTCTCCTTCAAGAGTAAATGACCAGGAAATATTTTCTGCGAATTTCCCAAAAAATTGCCATTTGTTCGATGGTTATTGATGAGAATGTCGAAACCTTATACAGGCGCACGCGCTTTAAAGAGCGGAGTACAAATTTTATTCGGCATACATTTAGAATAAGCGCCCCACACTAATTCTAAGCGTATGCCGAACAGGGGATAGATGTAATTTTAGAAGCAGGTATAGAGAACATAGCAATCTGGGCGCGCGTCAAAGTCCCGGACCCCCTTCCACGGGACGGGGGTTATGAAAGAAAAGGCGGGTCATAGCGAAAGAGGTAAAAAAGAAATTAGGCATTTTTCGCCTTCCCCGTCAGCAACGTCATCAAACCGTAGTTTACGTGAGCCAATAAGATATTCAAAATTTTCGTTACGTGTTGGAGGGAGGGACTCTATACTGGGCTATGAGTCTGAATGAAGTAAATACTAACTGTTCTCCATTCCTGCTTCTAAAATTACATTTACCCCTGGTGGGGCTCTTCACTCGTAGATTTCCTGTATAATGTACACCAATTACGGATTACACGTAATCATTTTATCTATGTCAAGGGTGGGGCTTTTCCCCTTTTAAAGATTAAATGTTCTAATCTCTTAAGTACAGCGTGTACACCGATATGAATGAATGAATGACCTCTTGAAAATAAATATCTCCACTCTTTGGTGAAACTTACAGTTTTTGAAAACTGTTAATGACCAATTTTTTGTAATAATAGACAGGGGTCTTAGTATAGTTAACATTACAAATCCGGTATGTCGAACCAAAATAGGGTTTGAACAGATCGACATATCGGATGTTCCGACTTAAAGCAATAAGGTGGTCAAACACGAGACACTATTTAACCGAAGACATCTGACAAAGGGTCCATTCTTGTTAAATAACAATTTTTATGATAAGTCAAAATATGATCCAATCTCATGGAAAGTTTTTTACCACCTGATTCCATGAATAACATAATACCCATAAGTGAACACCATCAATTTGTATTAATATTAATTTGCCTTGAACTGTAGATAATTGTAGAACTCGGCATTTTCAAAGGCTTAGTACAGACTAAATAGGAAGATGGATGGCAAAACGGCGTGTAGTCAATCCGTGTATCGCTCTTGAATTGGCTCTCTAGCATTACAAAGTATAGGAAGTCTATTACTTATGGAACATATCTCATAAACTTATGGTACTGTTTCGGCGTGTGCATATTTGTTCTAAACAAAGTGTAATCACTCGGTAGCCATGCGCCATTTTGGCTCTCTTAAGCCAATATACTCAAGTAAGGCTCGCGACTATTCAACTTTTGAATAACTTTAATTTATGAATGGCACTTACATCTGGAAATTATTTTACAGTAATTATAAATAGAGGTTTCAGTAATACAGAATGTTCTAGAAAATTAAAACAAAACTCTTATTGCTAGTTTATAAATATTTTAAGATATCAAAAGTTGCAATTTCCAAATATTTTTTCAGAAATATTTGCGAATGGAAACTTTTCAAACAATTCCATAAAAACATGTGCAATAAATACCTTTGACCCTTTTTATCGAAGTGAAGCGTAGCAAAGATTCCACTAAGTGCACTCATATCTAATTTGGCCTCAACTCTTTATTTTCTCAGTCACTACTTGACCGATTCTAATAAACTTTCGAACACTATTAGAATTTATCACGTGTTATATTGTGAGGAATACGAGTTTTTAATTACCTCTCCGAGTGACGATGATGTCAGGGAGAGGTATTACACTGGACATGAAATTGGGACTTTTTTGTCTGCTTACAGCGTTTGTGCGCAGTTACCTACTAATTTTCGCTGGGTTTGCGCACAGCATAAACAAAAGTGACGGTTTTGGGAAAGGTATAAAACGTATATCTTTGCATTTTAATTCCTTGAATCACTTTCACATTTGCCGAACGCGCAAATCTATTTTTTTTCCTATTTTAAACTACTTTTAAGCTCTACTTTTAAATAGATCAAAAAATATTAACATTAAACTCAAGGCTTAACGAAATGAGGCCAAGCGGGTATTTTGCTTGTTTACCATGTACCGTCTTTCTCAGGGCCGTAGATAAGCAAAGGACACTGGACATTTCCAGTAAAATTATAAATTATCCCATAATATTTTTAAAAATTAAGGGGGTCACTGGAAATTTTGACCAATAAACTTTCCAAAGTATTGATAGCTTGACTATTAAGATGCTACACTATTTTTACACACTCCAGTGGACAATGTCCCATAAATGTTTCTGTCAAAGGGGATCACTGGACACATGTCCTGTAAGAAATTATTCTTATTTCCGGCCGTGGGTCACGCTTTCTCCAAGGCCGTGTCGTCTGCTAGCTTTTTTTCTTTATTATTTTGGGACATTTTAACAAGGAAACTTTAACATGGAATCCGCCATTAAGTTTCTGATCCATTTTATATAGAAGGTTCACGTTCGCAATAGGCAAATCGGAGTAAACGTGTTCGCTATTTCCGGAACGCGTTCGCAGTTCACAGAAATTCGGAAAGTTTTATTTCCTTACGTTATCCATTTCACTAAAGCGCAATTAGTCGTTGTACCTTTATGGGCTAGTTATCCACCAATTCTTTCACCCAATTGTTATCATCTATCCCACAGACACGCCAATCTGCACTTAATGGGCTATGACAAGACCATCATGCACTATAATCTTTCATTTATACCACATAAACACCAATCTATATTTATCAGATTCCATCAACACCACTCATAAGTCTGTTTCTCGCCTCTGTGTACAGGTCTTAACGGTTCAGAGTGAGCCAAAAGTTAAATGAACCGATAAAATTTCTAAATATGGAAAGCTCGGCTAGGCCCAACCAGATTGGGACGGACAGGGATTAAGCCGGGCCCGTGCAGGGCTCTGGGGCATTTTTTCCAGGTCAAACGAGCTTACAATGGAATTGTGAAAAATTCTTGAGTAAATCATAATTTAAAATTTTAACGCCTGTAGTTACTTATCAATGACTAGCAGAAGTTACATATTCAGATAATTAAGTGGGTAGATTGCCCTCGACTCGGAGTGGTTTTTTATTTATGTTTCCCAACTTGTTTTTGATACACAAAAATGTTACAACATTGAAGATAAGTCAGTGATATAAACGGTTCTTATATTGACTTACTGGTTAATGTTATAAGGGCTTACTAATGCAATGATAATAGATATCTGGTCAAACTCTCGGTTAACACCAAGATGCTACAGGATAGGTCAGGTATAATATAAGTAACGGTTGTAGGTTATCCATAGACCCTTTCCAAAAGGGATCGCAGGGTCGTCTGCTTGAGTTAAGAAGAAATGCCCGGTATGCGGGTTAGGGCTTCAATATTGCCAGTTCAACAAAGTACTTTTGCTTGAAGCCTCATCTAAGATCTAAAGTAAACAAGGAGGTCAAACACCAGACTCTTTTACCACGATGTTTGATTATTACACGTAAGATGGAGGGTTTAAAGAAGAGGAGTAGAAAACATGGCTGGAGAGTTCTCGCTTTGAAAATTTTGCCTCTCAGATTTCGATGTGAGCGCATTTCTTTTAGTTGAATTACTTTGAACCTGATATTAGATAGAAAATTAATAAAGTATGTTTATGCTACGGCGCCTAAAACGTTTTCTGTTAACTTCTACTCCTCTTTTTCATATCCTCCTTATTTATAGGCTGTTGCTCTTGAGATTAGAGATACCCGAACATTCTCTTAGTTAATATCATTCAAAATCCTGGAAATTTCCAGATTAAAAATTTATATACCAACATTCGGATATCTACGTCACACTACAAACAAAAACGTATACGGAAATAATACAAAACAACATAATCTTAAGTTTGATTAAAATTTGGATTAGACTAGCCGTAATATACAATCATCTTGGCTCTCCGTGATAATTTTCCCTAGTAATTTCCTGCAAAACTGGCGCACATTATCCTGAAACTAAATAGTGGCGATAATTCCTTAACAGACACGATCTTACTACACATTGCAAGGATACTTTTCATTCATAAACGATAATGGAAGCTCTCTCACTAAATGATTAGATTTAAATTATCCATAAACGTATATACATTTAAGGAATCTAGGGAGACAAGAAAGAAACCGTTTTGTTAAGATTTTTAATTATCACCCCTATTCAATTCTATCATGAATATTGTAAGCTGTATCCTATGAAGTTGCCGTGTTGATGATAGTTCTTTGACATTATTCTTTAGTAATTTTAAATTGTACTTGCAATTTAATTTAAATTAAATTAAGCTACATATGCGAACATTATCGCTCATTAAAACTTATCAGGGACAACTATGGTATACTTTCTAGTTATCAGAGTTTATTCAAATACACCTTGAATTGTCAGGAACTACATTTTTCTCTACATGATTTAGTATACAATATAATTAAAAGTTGGAACATATTAAGAAATATGTAATTATTAAATTGCATAAACTAAACTGCTTTAAAACATTTAATACAAAGCTATTATATACTTATGGTATTTGTTAAAATATATTTTCGCTTTGGATATTAATTCTTGTTGATAAGCGTTATTAGATATACGCTTAATTGACAGAGTATTTTCTCGACAATTTAAGAGTAAGCAGAGAGTCTATGGCATGTACTGCTACATTGGATTGCGAAAAAAAAATTTAAAAATGAGCCTATTTTTCGAGATAAGCCTGGTTTTTATCAGCAAGCGGGTCCAATGTTCCCATAGAATTTGAAGAACTAAACTCTTCAAGGCAAATAGAATAAATGGAAATATTGGCAAAAGCATTTACACTCGTTGTAGCTTCTCAATAATTGTCTTTCGAGATCAAAATTTCTTCTGGTAGCCTTTAACCTTTGATCGACTTCTTACACCGAATTTCCATTTTAACTTGTTGAAACTTGAAATTTATTTTTCTTAAAAAAATAAAACTTATGGCATTAACATATTGAAACACTGTAAACTTAGATTTGGGAATTTTTATTTGAGAGGTTTGTGGAAAGTCCTTCGGTGCTTCTTTTGAGAGTCAATAATCGAAGAAGAACTTTCCCATTGATGTAGCAAGAATGAAGGGACAGGTTGAAAGAATTATTAATAATTCACCAGGTATATTATAGGGCTCTAATAAGATTAGGTTATAAATTTTCGATGTTGTAATTTGATGCCTAATTTTTCAATGGGAACTTTCTTCATTACTTGCATTTTATTGACTCCGATTGCGACACATAGCTCAGCCAATGAAAATGCACAGAGTAGTTTTTCAAAAGAACGATATAAGTCTCTTATTTTTAATATTTTTTTATGGTGCAAACCAGGAATTATTTGTGGTCTTCGCTCTTGTTAAGTATTCTCATGGTGACGTGAACCGACATGTAAAGTATAGCTCAATTTCGTTTGATGGAGAAATGAGGCTAAGGGATATGTTATTTGATCTGTATTTATGCGGTTTATATAATATCTTAAAGCGAGAAACTAACTACTACTGAAAAATGGTCAATATCGACTCTACAGTGTCCTTTGATACCGGATGACACAGAAAAAGCGTAATCCCTTTGTAAGAATATTTAACTCTTATTATGTCTACAACAGGTGTAGAAGAGCTGAAGTCTGAATTAAGTGAATTACAATAAATATCTAATCGCTTGACCTATGAAATATTTTACGTTTATAAATAAATAGACAATTTTATCCCCGACTTTTAAAGGTCTGTTGCAGTTTTGACTTCCCCATTTAGTTTACTGTTGTCAGGGACAAATAATAATGTAGAATTATGATAAGGACATCATAATTAAGAAGTTTGAAAGCTTTGTTACGTGACACTAAATCGAATATTGGGTATTTTATTTAAGTCTTTGAAAGTTCAAACTTTCAAAGGTTTTCAAGAGTGTACAAAAGTGATTAGTGAGCCAGTAATGCATACCTAAATTTTATTATGATACTGTAATTATAAATCATTTTATCATTTGTTTTAGTATTCGGGGAGATCGAAAACTACACATAAAAATTTGAAATTACTAAAATTATTATTCGATCAGGCCGTATTATAATTTTTCAAAAAATTTTACAAATTTATTTACTTTCTGTTAAATTACAAATTTTGAAAAGTACAGTTAATTTTACACCTCCAGTCAAAACATCAGTCCCAGTCCCAACATATTTCCTTTCCATGACCACTTAGGTGGAACTTGCTTTACATATGGAGGGAGGAATTTTACATTGAAAGTTTTAGGTTCCTTATCCGCCACGTGGCGCAGTGGCTTCCAGTTAAGTCTCTCCTTGTTTCTCTCTCCCCCTCTTTTCCACTTGTTTAATTTGCCCTAGCATGCAGTGCCGCGCTGCATATCGTGCCCCTTTCACAACTCTCTAAACATTTTGGGTACTTTTGATTCGTTGAGCTTTCCACCCATTCGGGGGAGTACTGTTGGGTGTCGTATCAGATAAATAGAGCCTCTTCGTGATTAGAACTTCCACTCGTATCGTATCTCTTCGCGATTGCTTTTATATCTATCCCTAAAAAAGTTTCTTTAGTCAAAAACTCTCCATTGGGACAAATATCTTTACAAGGTACGTTTTTACAACGGCATAACCACACTCTCGGTCCCCGCTGGCGCACCCAGCGTTTAATCAGATGTATGTAATAAAAGTCAAACGCCGATTTGATGTTCGGATAGCCTAATCTTGGACCACGATATAAATACTTAACAAATAATAATATTTTTCCCCTTTCAAATATCTTTTTTTTTAACTGTACTATCAACCCGATTTATAATGAGCGCCAATTTTGACTTTATAAAGCGAATATATCGCGACTAAACTCTTTTTTAACCGTTTAACTTTAAAGTAAAGGATGATTTTATCGGTTACGAATTTCCAACAGGGCTATCTCATCCCGATAATTCAATAATAAGCCCCAGGATGAGCGAGCAAAAGTTAAGCAACATCGTTTGGGGAAATCAGGAAAATTCTTCATCACCAAATGGAGGCCACAGATCAGATTCGTCACCGATGTCAGGGTCCAGGCCAAATTCTGCGGATGGATCAGGTCTTAATCGCGTGGAAATTAAGCGAGAGAGTTCCGATAGCAACAATGAAAACAACAATGAAAATCAAATATTTGCCCAAGGATTGGAAAGTGAACATGTAAGTCAAAGAAAACCGTTCTTAAACTTGTCATAAGTATATATTAACAAAAGGTTAGTAACCCCGGAAACGCATGTTGAAATATACACTAAGTTGTAAACTTACTTGTAAATAATATTTCTTTCGAAAACTGTATGTCTGGAATTAAAACCTGATTTATCATAATTTTCTGAGAAAGTAGTGAAATTCGCAAGCAAAATATTTGAAGACCTTGAATCTTACGTTTGATGATTAATGGTTTGCAGGATCGAGAGGAGCGGGACGGAATGAGCAGTGAAGAATCTGATGACCCGAGCAGACACCAAAGTGCGTCTCAAGAGCATTCTATTAGAAACCGTAATGTCAGTCAGGAGCAAAACACCTCATCGGATCACCAACACCACGAATATTCTCACCAAACAATTCACCAACATCAACACGATCAACCCGGGCACAGTCATCAGCACGTGTACAAGACTGAAATATCCGATTACACCGTTGCTTCAACTTTGGGACCCCATATAGTAATGGCTGAATCCTCTCAGCAAAATCAATTAAGGGCGAACGTTGTCAATGTCGGTTACTACTCTGATTCTCCACCGCAAGTCCGGACATCATCTCCTTCTAATTCTTCCTCACCACCGGCTCTGCACAACGGAAACGGCACCAGAGGAAGCCGTGACCTTTTGACATTGGAGCCCATCAACCACCCATCCGCAACTTATCACCATTTGCCTGCAGATAATAACAACACTGTCGTCTCGTATGCTAGTCAGTCACCAGCGTCTCATCTATACTCAACCATAGGTACTCATTCGCCCAGTAATCAAAAGATTTACGCTTCGTCACCTTACGTGAACAGTGATCAAGTGCAAGCCTCCCCGGAATCGGCTGTTTGGGGTCATTCGAACAATGAAGACTACAAACCGCTTCAAGGTCAGTTTGAATTTAGACATGGTAGGTAGCAATCAACTGCGAAGGGATACTGTGTACTAAATCACTGAAAAAACATAGACACTGCCATTTCATAGCTTAACTGACAGCAGTACCGCTTTATAAAGAATCAAAGATCGCATCCGCTTATAAAGTAATTCTTTCCTAGGAAATATAGCTTTGTCGAGAAACAATCCGTATACGTCCTACCAGTACTTGCAAGGAGTCACGGGTAACGGAGCCTCGGACATAATGGCACACGCAATATATCAAGCCTACGAGCAACATGGTGCCACACCGACCACTAATTCAAACCCATCAAGCCACACTAATCGTAACAGCAATACGGCCTCACCCTTGCCCAATACAATGCTAGTCTATCCCAGAAACGCTAATCCAGATTCACCCAACGCAGCAGCCATGATGTACGGCATGAATCATAGCCAGGAGTCACCGCCCGGTGAGTGGCGTTAGTAAAAATTCTTTGTATTTTAAATTATTTGTTGATCAAACATCACGTGATTATTCTGTGCTTATCGTTTAAATTGGTCAAGAGCGTTAACAAAACTTAGCAGAACATTGCCTTAATATTCAAAATTACCTCTATTAGAGATAAAAATCTGAGACAAATTTCACAAGTTTTACCTTGCATTTTTCGAATTTTCCCGCAAATTTCAAAGTTAGTCCAGTTAGCCGAAGTTTCAGCCAATCAAAGAAGGAAACGGGTGAATTAGTATCAAGGATGATGGGGGAGGATGCGAAATCTGAGAGAAATAGTTGTGCTAACTCTGGAACGACTCAGGTTGGGTGTGACGCCAAAAATGGGGAGGAATACACGGGAAAAATGGCGGACGGTCTTCCTGACCGTTTTTCCGAGCATTCCTCCCCCGTTTCTAGCGTCCCACCGGACCCGAGTCGTTCCACAGTTAGCACGCCTATTTCTCTCGGATTTCGCATCCTCCCTGGCAGTGTGATGGCTTGAAACCGATACGCGGTTGCGCTTTGGTCTTTTCGCGTTCCTGTCTTTGGTTGGTGGAACTTTGGCCAATGAGAGTTCCGCTCGTTTATTTTCTGTAAAGTTCGTAAAATACAGAATCGTAAAAATCGTGTAATGCATTTCGCATCTGTTTAGGCCTAATATCAAAAGTGGATGAGAGGAAAAGTATGAAAATGGCCAAAAGTCGCGAGTCATCAGAGTTTCGCCGTAGTTGACCGTTTTATTGGCGTAGCTATACTGGGCCTGTTCACTCCCTTAAAATAGGTCTTGTGTTATTTCGCGGTTACCGTCGTCTGCTATTGTGTATGCTAGAACTTCCTCGATTTGTGTTTGTAGTCAGGACAGATTAGCTGATAATGTTTTAAAAGGTATTTGAAGGTATAATATGGATTTAAGTAAGGTTATCGAAGCAATAGAAGAGCACATAAAACTAGATACGTTTAAAACAAATCTCGGTAATTTAGCTATAGCGCGAGCAGCTTGCGTCGTGATGCGCGTGATCGAGTGGGCTATGGTTAAACCAAGGAGCATGAATGTCTGAACTACTTTCAGTCGCGAGTTTGCAAGTCCATCAGTCACAAGTAAACTAAATAGTTATTGGCGAAACTTTGATGTAACTTTTTTTAACACAGGCTCTATGGCCATTGTCATACTTTCCCTCTCATCCACATTTGCTAATATGGATAAATTTAGAATTGGATAAAACACGTCTGAAACGTTTTATGAGATTTATTAACGTTTTTGAGCATATTTTGTCATTTAAAAAATACATTCTAAGCACATTTTTGAGCCCTTCATGTTCCCTTTAAAGCGATACTAACATATTCCAACAACTATCGTAATTATTAGCGTTAACGATTAAATTCATTTACGTTTTCATAGTCATCATTTCTTTGAAAAATATGAATCCCCAAAAGTCTTAATGTTTCGGTATTTTACATAACTTACAATGCAATACAAGATCAGTTTTAAGTATAGTTATATTTTAGAAGTTAGCAGAGTATCATAAGTTTATAAGATATGTTCCATAAGTATGACACTACATCTCAGTAAGTCTCTAGCATTAATGCTGGAGACTTACTGAGAACTAGTTCGAGAACGACGCCAGAATTGACTGCACACGGTTTTGCTGTCAATATTCCTATTTAGTCTGTACTAAGCCTTTGACAGCGCCTCACCAAGCGTCACTTCATGACAAGCTCTAAGCAACCAGTGACAAACTTATGGAACATATCTTATGAACGTGTGAATCATTCCCATCGATTAGTAATTTTGACAGATGAAACAGTGAAATCCCAATTTTGTGGGTCTAGTTTCATATAACCGAAAACACGTGGCAACTGCCTAATTATTTCGTTATAGAGCCAATTAACTCACATGCAACTTAACCTTGAGTGTTCTTTTAAATGTAAATTTGATAAAATCGATATGTCACAATTGGCAACAACTTTTATGTCACAACACTCCGTAAAAAATTGACCGCCCTCGCCTAACAACATAATTGTTTATACTGACTGACTGATAATCAACGCCTAGCCCAAAGCGCTATACTTAGAAGGCTGAAAATTTGCATTAACGTTACTATGAAGTAGCAAGCACGCTTTAGTAAAAATTTAAAATTCGACGCCATCTTGAAAAATGGCACCAGAAATGGAAAAAAAATCTTCCATGTAGAATAACGACCGCTCGTTTCAATGGTTTTCACTAAAAAATTTTACATTGGTTTCCTATATTCTAAAGACAAACTTTACGGCTTTTTTTATTCTATTTGCCACCATCTTTTAAAATGGCGCCCCGTAATAATAATATTCTCCAACGGTCTGACGGGTAACACAGCGTGGCTTTGCAAGTTTAAAATAGATATGAAACTGAAAGTAAACCATTTTAGCTCTACCTACAGTCGAAGACCTTTTTGCCACGCCTTTCTCGGTAACACAAGTGATAAAATTATGGCCTCCTAGGTTAGGCTTAAGAAATTATTCATGGAGCTTTACACTCTCTACCTAAAAGCCTAAACTAACGAAATTAATTGAAATTTCAAATTTACGGCGTGTTGCGAAACGATGAGTAAAAACTTCTAACAGCACCCGTAGTGACCCAACAATAATTTACTTCCATTATGTATTGAATTAATGTCTTGAAAAAGTCTTTATAATCAGTTACACTTGTGTGCTGCAGTTGTGGCGTAATATATTTTAACTAAATACAAGAGCTCAGTTAATCAGGGACAGCTTCGCTTCCTAAACGCAGTTCTGTAGGAACTATCAAATCTTGACCCAAAAATAAGGGTAAGGATGGGTCCCAGAAATTCACAGTGAAGGTCCACAGATGTACGGTTGGTTGAGATTGGCCATACAAAAGTGGATTGTTTCTACCTTTATTTCAGTGAGCTAGTTTTCATCCCCTCACTTGCACAGTTTCCATTCTAAACATTTACAATGTTTGCTCTGTATGGCATGGGGCTACAGGTTTACCCACTTTTATTCTTGAAGAATTTTTAGGGCGTGTTGCGTCTGTAAAACTTTCGTACAACCTTACATCATGATACCCTGATATAAAATTGAAACAGTTTTATACGACGTCGTAGGTAGAAGGAGCTAATCCGAAAAGAAATGTAAAATCTCTTAGAAAACCCCAAATTTGAAAGTTAATATTTATTTTACAATTAGATTCAAAGTAGCTAGAAAACAAGGCAATGACTATTTCTCTAAAATAATAATAATCTAGCTTTATTTCGTGTCCATAACACCCAGTGGGTCATATTTCAATGGGTCACGATGTCAATGCATAGAGAGGTGGTGTCTATCCCCTACGCCACAGCTAACCGACAGCGCCCTATACTAACTATTACCATTAACAATCTTTAAATTCTTGGTTGCGTTCAAACCTATACGATATCACTTTTTTGACATGATATAAGTATCACAAAGTGAACCGTTTAACCGTTTTATGGATTTCTGAAACTAAAATTGCTTGGAGCCGATGGGGACCGTCAGCCATGTAAACATAAAAAATTGTGAATCCAACCATATTTTTAAACCTTAGTTTTGTTACCTATTATTAACAATAGACTTTTTTCCAAAACTAGTGGATTGACGTCCCTAATTAGCCAGTCTCAAAACCCAGTGAAAATTTTCCACCCTGCCATGGTTAAAGATAATCTTCCCTAAAATACTGAAAACATATGAAATTGAAGCCCATTTTAATAGGGTCTGTCATATCAAATTTTTACAACATTTTTTATCTGGACAACTAATCGGGGACAGTTTATGATCTATGAGTCCCTGGTGATTGCCGCTACATTCTAAATTTTTCCCTTTAGTTAGTAAATACAGAGAGAGAGTGAGCAAAAACTCTAGCATCGCAATCCCGAAGGATCTATCAACAAGTAGTTTAGATTATAAAAAATATTCTTGCCCTTCTGAACGTCCTATGGTTTGGAAATTTTTGGGAAGAAGACCAAATTTTAGGGATAGATGCGCTAGCTAAGAGAAAAAAAAATTGATGACGAAAATGATTCGGGTAAATCAGATCAAATTACACGAAGCTATAAAGGAAGGTCGGAAAGATATCGCGAGAGGGTGGTTGCGGTTGAACGGGTGGATCACGGAGACATGAGTTAGATTCATCTCTTATATTTCTATACACCCAAATCATGGGTTAATGCATTTATAATAGCTCAAATAATGCCAGAGGTTTGTTAGTTGAAGTCAAAAAGAGCTAGGCCATTTAAAGACATTTTATGTAGCTAAACATTTAAATTGTTTTAAACACAAAAACACAATAGAATAATTTTTAAAATGACATGATAAAAACTTATTTAGAAGCATGTTCTAAGAAAAAAGGTTCACCAAGAGGCCTAGTAATAAGTCTGTCCAGGTGTGAATTGAATCTCTGGATCTTTGTAATTTCTCCTATACCGTCGCAAAACTGGGTTATGTTGCTTTCATATCATCTCTTCGTTTTAGATGCTATTCATTTTTCATTCTTCGGTTGAAATAGCATATAATTTCAGGAACATCAGAAGTAGAATTACCACAAGAAGTTCACTTCTCACTCTTTGCCACTTAAACTGATTTAAGAACGAGGCAGCGTTGATTTTTACACTTCTAGTTTTTATTGGTAAGAACTAGTATCTTCGTTGACATTACAACGAGACAAATAGCGCTGATCTCGGTATCAAAGTGATTACTGAATTCGTTGTTCCTAAAATCATGTTATGATAATGGACCATGCTTCCCTGTGTCTACGGCTACGCACTTTGATGACACTAGAGCCATCAAAGTCTTCTATAGCGCATTGCTTGTTAAGCTGGCCCTTCCAAGCCAGTGTAACCGTTTCTTCTGGCAATGGTGTCATTCGAAGAAATATTTTCGTGCCAGGCAAGTGCGTACCGGAGTATGAGGCGTTATTGATGTGAACTTCGCGTGGTAATTCTATTTCTGATAACATGAAAAAAAGGCTCAAAATTTATCACGGGGATCAGAAATAACCTTACCTTAACGCAGACCGTTCTACCTTTTAAGTCTGTCGAAAAGGACAGCATTTATTATTTACCCTACAAGAAATTTGTTTGCAACATCTCTGAAGCGGTGTGTTCTATATTCTGTTAAAAGTGCCAGGAATTAAGTGTATTTTAATATTCAAGTCATGCCCGTTGTAAATTAAACTCTCCATGAAATCATACAATCTATTCCGCCAGTTTTGATGGTTTCTGATGGTTTCGTGGTAGGTTGAACATCGCCCCTCTTTCAGACTATGGAAACATTTTCTCCTAGGAACATAAATATCATTACTGATTGCGAATTGCACAATTTCAATGTTGCAAGGGAAAATATAGTATGAATAAGGTAACTTCAATTTAAAGGAATATTTCACCTTAGTACATAAATAACATATCATAATTGCGAACTGGCCTATTTTAATAGATGAATTTATAATATGCTTACTTATGGAAAATATCATTTGAATAAGATGACTTTTAGTAACTTCACATGAAATACTTCATGTTTATGATTTCGTTTTTGTTCCTAAGGGTGGTCGTCATTTTTCGACTGTCGATGGTGCCCAGTATTCATAAACACTTTTGACCCGCACTCGGTATCCTCTTATATGTGTCTAACCATTCGCGGGATATATTAATAAAAAAGTTATTTACTCAAACTAATTCTCTATTGGATTAAGGGAAACATCTTTTGGGGGACTTTTTATAGCGCAGTTGATGTATATTTTATATAAGTTTTTTGCGCCCACCAAAAGTGTGGAAACAAGAAATCCTTTCTCGCCAATCCTTACCCTCTTATACTCGACATATTTATACTATAGAATGCTTAGTGCAATGTCATCTAAACAAATTCTCCCGATGTGATAACGGATAGGGTTTATTGGGGTTAAATTTTGCATTTGGGTATGCCAGAATTTTGCGACACTTTTCAGAGAAATCCTAGCCGATATTTTAATGCACATTTGATCTTTTGACCCAGGTTCCAACAGAAAAGTTTATTGTACAAGAGTTTACGCTATTTTAAAATTTTTTCTTTCTAGTCTGGCCAACATAAAGGGTTTATAACATCCGAAGATGGGGTGATTGTTTGTCTAAGTGCCTTTGAGATTGCCCCATCCTTAGCCGAAGGGTTATTACTCTGTTTGAAATGAATACTTTCGTTAAACAATACAGGCTTGTATCCAACTACTTTATGTTAGGTGCATCTCAGAAATAGGTTAAAAAACGCCTTTTACTCTCCCTTTGAAAAGAATAACGGCTCTTGAGTGAATGTTCGTAGTTATTTAAAACTACGGCTTAAGATAAGGAAACAAAGTCTAACATCAAACAATCGCAAAACAACAAAATGACTCACTGCATTTTAATCACTATCAGAAATCCATTAGAAGAAATATCTTTCGCCAAACAAGTCAAGATTAGCTGGCTTCGCTCGCCTTCTTTTGAGCACCTTCATACGGCGTAGTACTACACTACATCGGAAGACGGTCTTCTAATAAAAAATAAGAGTTTGAAAAAAGGTTCAAACTGTAATGCCATAAGTTCATAAGAAATGTTTCATAAGCTTGTCACTGGTTACTGAGAGCTTCTCATGAAGTGTCGTTGGTGAAAAGTCATAGATTCTAGTAAAGCGACGCCTGGTGAGGCGCTCTCGAGGCTTAGAATAGACTAAATAGGAGGATGGACTGCAAAACTGCATCGTTCTCGAACAAGCTCAGAGTAAGTCTCTAGCATTTCGAAGCATGGGAAGTGTTATACTTATGAAACATATCTTATAAACTTATGATAATACGTAATCACCCTTTTAACCTTAACGGGTTGGTTGCTCCGCCCCATGCAAACCACGGTTAAATGACGACAATCATTCATTTCGGATATTGCTTTCAAAGAAGAACTTCATGCGTTAAACGTCTGCCACAAACTACGCATTCTTGTTTAAAACAATTAATCCTGTATAGTTAAGCTCTCAATGTTTTTACCCGTAAACTAGGTTTATAAATAAAACGGACATTATAGGTATGACGCATGATGAATAGTATCGCAAAAATTGTGATGCTCATATTCCTGAAATGTTTTCTACAATCCCCGGAGAAATACGTTGTGATGAGATCGTACAAAATTTGAAAAATGTGTTCGCCAAAATGTCAACCATCAAAGTGGCGTTTAAGGAATAAGAGAATTATTATACTAGTCGTTTTAGTCAACGCTGCCCTTGACCCGACTCTTGTGGAGGTTCGTGACACATAGGAGTTTTTTCCATCCGCCCATTCCCCTCTCGTGAAATGTAGGTTGCTCGTTAATACTTCATTCCTCGTGTAAGACCATACGTGGTGCAAAAACGTTAAGAAAAATAAACCAAGGGACTCCCTCTTACCGAATTAAACGGAGCCGCGTAACAGTAATAAGGGCCTAATTGAGGTAGTAAAATCTCTCAGACCGTTACATACATAGTTGTAATCCTTGTCAAAAACCAATCAATTAAACTAAAGAACTACGGCGATATAGAATGATCTCAAAGCCGAGGCTAATTGCGTAGCTTACACAGTTCATAGGTTTCCACGCTGTTACGCAACTTCACTTGCCACTAAGCAAGCTGCGGTTAAATGTTATATGCTCATTTTGACCAACTTTCGATAGTGGAAACTATGCAGAAATACTTAGCTCCGATGACTATTTCAAGGTAGTCGGACATTGGCAAGAAATATGCCGTGATTGGTTATAAGATAACATTTACTTCACCTTTTTAGTTTAAAAACCGATTAAGTCACGCTCATTTTATTTTGACTTTCGTGTATACAGGGATAGATGCAATTTTAGAAGCAGGAATGGTGAACAGAATAATCTGGGCGCGCGTCAAAGTCCCGGACCCCCTCCACGGGACGGAGGGGTATGAAAGAAGAGGCGGGTCATAGCGACAGAGGTAAAAAGGAATTACGTATTTTTCGCCGTCCCCGTCAGCAACTTCATCAAAACGTAGTTTAAGTGAGCCAATAAGATAATTTAAAATTTTCGTTACGTGTTGGAGGGAGGGGCTGTATACTGGACTATGAGTCGGACTGAAGTAAATACTAGCCGTTCTCTATTCCTGCTTTTCCAATTACATCTATCCCTGGTGTATATTTAAAAACAACAAAGGGAAGTAAGATAATCTCAAACTCGCGATTTATGGATTGGAGTTTTTGATTAACCTCTGACTTGTTCTTACCACCAAATAGAAATTTCGAAATAATTGTTAGCTGATACATTAAGGCTAGTGTCATGAAAAAAACCAATTGATTTATTTTTAGGAAATTATGAATTTTATTTATTTATTTTTTTATTTCAAAAGGCTGTCAAGCATGTTCTATTCTATAGTATCCTCATTATTCCCACTGCAGTACATGAGAAGTTTGTAGAACTATTCACATCCTTACCTTATTTCATATCCTACTTTAGTTGTCCCTTCGCTACTTTAAACCCGTATATAAGAAATTTTGTGCGGAAAAACCCTTCGAATGAAAGAAGCGAAGATCAATAAGGCAATTCTTTTGTTTTTCCATTGGCAGAATGCGAGTACATGGGAGAAGGAAGAGAATGCGTCAACTGTGGTGCCGTATCGACGCCGCTCTGGAGAAGGGATGGAACCGGACACTATTTGTGCAATGCATGCGGTCTGTATCACAAGATGAACGGACAGAATCGTCCACTTATTAAGAATCAAAGACGACTGGTAGGAGTCTTGTTTCAATCCAGCCATAGCGTTCTTTTTCTTTTTTTAACTTTCAGGAGAGCAGCCCCAACCAATCAGATTGAATACAGTATTGAAAAGAAGAGTAGTGAATGACGGAAGGAATCTTTCTTTACAGAGCGCCTCGCGGCGAGTTGGCTTATCTTGTTCCAATTGCCACACAAGCAACACTTCGCTGTGGAGGCGAAACCAGGCGGGCGAACCCGTCTGCAACGCTTGCGGACTCTACTACAAATTGCACGGGGTAACTAGGCCTACATTTCAGGGTCGCTGAACTTGCATAGCTTTTCTTTTTGTAGTTGTTGCTGCAATTATGCTTTGTTGGTAATAGCAGGGATAGATTTAATTTTAGAAGTAGGAATGGAGAACACAGTAATCTGGGCGCGCGTTAAAGTTCCGGACCCCCTTCCACGGGACGAAGGGGTATGAAAGAAGAGGCGGGTCATAGCCACAGAGGTAAAAAGGACTTACGCATCTTTCGCCGTCCCCGTCATCAACGTAGTTTAAGTGAGCCAATAAGATAATTTAAACTTTTCGTTACGTGTTGGAGGGAGGGGCTCTTTACTGGACTATGAGTCGGACTGAAGTAAATACTAACCGTTCTCCATTCCAACTTCTAAAATTAAATTAATAGCAAAAATTATTTGAAACACTGAGCAAAAGAGATAATAATTTTGATTTAAATGTTAATCGCTTGAAACCAACAACACTATATACAACTATTTTAATTTTCATGGTATGTAGGTTAGCTTAACAAGAGTCGTTGCAAAACATTAGGTCTTGGGTACAGATGGTTGATACAAGAAGATAGTGGTTATAATCATATGCGAAAGCCTGTAGTATGGGTGGTGAAAGTAATAAATCCACTACAATGAGATTAGTTTATATGGGTGATGAGGTAAATTTAACTCAGTTTCAAAACTCCAGGGGATTTTGAATCTCGAGATAACCCTTAAAAGATAGATTAAGTCTCTGTCCTTTGCTTATAATTCATTCTCACATTTTTCTCCAAGTTTCATCCCATCATTTATTTAGTGACGTCCTGGCTTGAACGTAACATGGCATGCTCAGAAATAAACATTCAGTTTGACCGCTTAATTAAAATTACACGCAATTCTGCTCGCAATCTCTTAGATCAATGTAAAAGACAATTTTCACCAACAACCATATCTCTGACAGGTCGCGCGTCCTTTAGCCATGAAAAAGGATAGCATTCAAACTAGAAAAAGAAAACCGAAAGGATCAAGCGGAGGAAACGTGGTCGGGAATGGGAGTGTTAATTCCGGAAGTAAAATTACAGACAACCCTATGATGACCAATGCCGTTGGCTTGGTTCAAGGAACGTCCGGTACAACGGGGACGACTGGTGGAGTAATAGCTGGCTTACAACAGCACGGTTCGAATCGAATGCAGGAAACAATCGGTTAGTAAGGATGTTGAGGAAGAAGTGTGAAACGCTCGATAAGAAACTAGAGAGAGAATTAGTGAGAAAAATATCTTTTAAAATTGAGCTTATTCTAACTCTTAAATTATTCGTCCAAAAGTAGTTCTATTTCAGGAGACTGAGTCAGATTAGTAATAATATCGCACACCAACACATTTCCATTCTAATTTTAATTAAACTCCATTTGATCGAAATAAATTTTAAGTCATGTAGTCGTATTTGCTAATCTATTTTGGCGAATCAGGTCTATAAAACTAAATGTTTTTAGTTTGCAAGTCAAAATTATAGTGGAAAATAGTTTGGTGTACGAGAGATATTTTTCATTGGTGGACAGTTTTCATTCGTCTTGTAGCTAAGGAAGTTATAGTTGACTTCCGGTTCCTTTAGCGACCCCAATTTAATGGAAACACGGTTGACCTCCAGTAAAGGGTGAAAGACAAATATTCTTTCCTTACTTCCTACGAAATGTCGGAAACGTTTTTCGGCTAGGTCTGCCTTAATCTTTAAACAACATATTTAAATTCTTATCCTAAGATATTTCCTTGCACACAGGGTAATGAATAGAAAGAAATCTAAGCGTTTTAATTGAACATATTCCTTTATATAATAATAATGCGGCGTCTTTCTTCAAAAAAAAGGACCGAAGTACAATGGGCTATTTTGAGTCCAGAATGATCTATGACATTTTGCACTCATGGCCACCGTTTACAAGTCATGAGTGTTGTTGTCTTCAGGGCATAAAACTTTTCGACTCAAAACCTCCTATTACCCACTGTAATTCGGTCTTACTCCCTTTTTGGAACAATAATTTTTTCTGAACACTGGTGCAATTATTTTAAATTAATTGGACAAATTGTACTTCGAAAGCTCAAAATTACCATCAAAAACATCTCCCCAAAAACATGAGCAATAGACAAAATCGTTTATTACAAATAGAGAAACCAACACACAGTGCCGAGGCTGCCATTGGGGTATCCTCCCTCTCTCGCCAAGAAGCTCCGCCAGAGGCAGTGCGAGTTGGTTAGCCTCCCGCGTGTACTAAACTAGGGCTCCGTCTGGCGATGCTTCGTAGCGCGAAAAAAAAATGCCCCAATGGCGGCCTTGTCCTTGTGGGTTGGTTTCTCTGTATGTAATTTCCGAAATGGTCTATTAAGGTACCTTGACGTACAAAAATTAAAAAGTACCTTTACACCCTTTAATAGGATGAACCTATTCAATCCGTTTTGAAAATATAAAAATGTATACGACAAGATAAATTTAGATAAGATAACCATAAAAATTACGCTGAAAATGTTTTTCTAACTGCATTACGACTTGAAACACCCCTCATCTATGTTATCTCATGATTTATCTAATTATAACATCTGCATTGTTGCTAACTCACGATTCTACGCAGGCGATGCTTACGGGCTCACTAAACACCAATCGGGGCTACAATCTTTGCCCGTTGGACTGCAACAATTTTCGTTGTACCCTACTGGCAATGGTGGGGCAGCGGCCCAACTATCGGTTCATGGAATGGGTCGAAATAACAACATGGTATCGCATGCCTTGACTCAGGGTCAATTAACCTCTCACGCACTAAGTTACGGAACCACCCTGGCCAATGTGAAATCTCAACAGTCTGGTTCGCCCGTGTATCACGCTATCGGTTCTGCCACAACGGTAGATTCGCGCAACGGTGCCACCGTCATGTCCTTGTCACCATTATAGAGAAACATTTACTATAGAAAAAATTATATTAAGAACTAAAATATAAAATTTAGATGAAATTCATCTACAAATATTTTTTAAAAAAATTATAATAATTTTGAATGAAATAATGAATTAATAAAGAATTAATACTTTTCGAAGGAATATTATAAATTCTACATAAAACCGTGGTTCCTCAATTGACTTATTAAACAATTGTTCGTTGGGTGGAGTTTTGTCTAACACTTTTTATCTAAAACTATTTGTATCAGTTTTTGTTTGTAAAATGTAAATCGCCATTTATTATAATTTTGTTGAAAAGGATACCTTCTTAAATTTAAATGAGAGCAATAATTAATATAACTCTTCTCTCTACCAGCCTTTATATTTGTGTAAAAAAAGGTTTTCCTATGGAAATATGAACCCCTTCCAAGGATTTAAAGACATTTTATGACCCAAGGAATTGAAATTTACACGTATATTTTTCTTTATTCTATCATACTTAAATTCTAATGAATAGACCAAAAAAAATTAAAACACCTGAATTTGCTCAAATTAATGAAATGCTATTAATAACTTTTTTTTGTAAAAACGTACAAATCTTTCGAATTAAATTGTGAAAGGAATATTAATACTCAAAATATCAATCCCAAAGGAAACAAAGCACATATCAGTGTTCGGTGTTAGTTCAACCTAAATGAACTTCTCTGTACAAATGCTTACATAAGATGTTATCAATCGAATTGGATGAAAATTCGAAGCACACTTTTGTACATTTATTTTTATACATTTATTCTAGTCTCGTTCTCATACGACTTAGCTATATGAATGTAGCTATAACATCGTGTACTATAATAAACTTAATTGAATAATAAAAGTCTCAACTAAATATGCATGTTGAAAGATTAAAATAATAAGAATAAATTAAAATACTATTACTAATATCAGAAGTAGGATAAGGGACTAGAAGTATTGAGGTAACCAAATTCTTCACTTGGCGAAAGTGAATATTCTTGATAACACACCAACGGTTGGCCCTCTGGTAGCGGTTTCTGAGTTTGCCCTCCAAAACGTGAGACGCTCGCGGTGGTAGACGGCCGAACTAGATTCAAGCACCCGCGTCCGTGTTCTGCGGCTTTAGGTTGAGGGGAAAGGG
The DNA here is from genome assembly GCF_054372755.1 of Phalangium opilio. Classification (NCBI taxonomy): domain Eukaryota; kingdom Metazoa; phylum Arthropoda; class Arachnida; order Opiliones; family Phalangiidae; genus Phalangium; species Phalangium opilio. Next base: position 8,949,176 of record NW_028324226.1, read on the forward strand.
GTAGCAAATTTTTTGGAACTCGACCAATTATTTTTTCTCTGGTGTAGGCGCGATGGAAGCGGCATAAAATCCTCAAATTTTCTCACTAGTGCCAGGATCTATTACCAATGCTAGAGCTCTTTACTTCTAGTCTCATCCTACGTCTGCTAATATAATTTGTTTAGAGAAAGAATTTGGAAAGATCTATGCGTAAACTGATATCATCATGGATAAAAAAAGCCATGGGCAATTCCAGTGTAAGTGGGCATTAATAAAAAGATGTCTTTGTGGACAAATACTAGGAAAAGTGAAAGATGGGGGACAAAATTAATTGGCTGAAGTTATATATTTTTAAACCTTCAGTTCAAAGACATTATTTATGCAAGTCAAAGTCCTGACTGATATCAAGAAGTGATATCTAGTTTATTAGGTAGAAGGTGTAAGATGCCTAAGTATTCCCCCGCCATAGTCCCAGTCCTCCTTTCAAAATACAGGGGGGGGGACACAAAAGTAGGCCGGGCTATTTCGCCTCTCCTCAGTGGGAAAATACGTAATTTTCGTCATTCGCGTCGCGCTGACGTGCGTTTACAAGAACCAATGAGATGATGGTTGTAGTTTAGAGGAGGGGATTAACTCCGGACCTACGTTTGGACTGGAGATAAAGCTGGAAATATAGCGAATTTATACCTTCTCCCTAATAAACTAGATATCACATCTTTTTGATAATCAATGCCCAACTCAAATCGCTACACCTAGAGCGCTGAGAGTTTGCAGAAACGTTACTTTCAAATTGCACGCATTTTTCCAATCCGTCGCCATCTTTGAAAAATGGCAGACAGAAATGTAAAAAAATTTTGTGGATATTAACGTCCGCATGTTTCAACAGATTTCTTTACTATTTAGTACACTGATTCTCTATAGGAAGTGGGCAAAGGGGTGGAAATGTCCCCTAATATGCGTTAGACCCTCACTTAGCCAATCAGGAGCCTTCCCCTATTAGCCATTCACTCTATGAAGTTGGCGTCATTTTGGTGGAAAGGGGAGGAGCTATCTTAAGCCACATTTCTCTGGCAGCTCCCTATAGCCTATACGGACTTAATGGCTTTTCGGGTTTCGATTCGATGTCACCTTTTAAAATGGCGGCAAGAAGTGTAAAGTCTTTCTTTACGGGATAACGTTGATTGTACACTATATCTTATAGATGGACATTTTGGCTTTCGATTTGCCGTCAGCTTTAAAAATGGCGGTCCGAAAACTATTATAAATACCCTATGGGCTGACGAGCAAAGCCGAATGCATTTATTACTATTTATAAAATAAACTTATCATATAGTTTTTTCACCAAAATTTTTACTTGAGCAAAATATTTTTCATTTGTAGTTCGTGGAAGAAATACGGCCCCTCATTAATTTTTGTCAGGGGACCACGACCCCGTAAACCGGGTACCCGGGACATTTTCTCACGACCTCAACACCTAAGGTATAAAATATATTCGGTGTTTTTATCGGCGTTAGATTTTGATTTTGGGAAGTTATTTTTTGACCTGTTCCAGAAACAATCGTTATATCAAAGCATGGCTAGATTTAGTTTTAGAAGTAGGAATGGAGAACCGTTAGCATTTACTTCAGTCCGACACATAGCCTAGTATAGAGCCCCTCCCTCCAACACGTAACGAAAAGTTAAAATTATCTTATTGGCTCACTTAAACTACGTTTTGATGACGTTGCTGACGGGGACGGCGAAAAATGCGTAATTTCTTTTTACCTCTTTCGCTATGACCCGACTCTTCTTTCATACCCCTCCGTCCCTGGGAAGGAGGTCCGGGACTTTGACGCGCACCCAGATTACTCTGTTCTCCATTTCCTCTTCTAAAATTAAATCTATCCCTGATCAAAGACTTAATGATGCAAACTTAAACAATGTTATCGTCTTATGGAAGTAGGTATAGAAAAAAAGAGTGATATAGGCTATATTTTATTTTGATGAAACTACTTTTATTCGAAATACCATTGTTTGAAATTCAAGTCGTAAGAAAAGCGCTGCTTATCTGCGTTATCCTCATTCTTTCACCAAATGGTTGGAAGTACATACATGAAAATAATGTATTACAAAAATATTAGTTATCAGTAAAATCGTAAGTTTATAAGATATGTTCCTATACTTCGCATTGCTAGAGACTTAATGAGAGTTAGTTCGAGAACGACGCGACAATTGACTCGGTTTTGCAGTCCGTCTTCCTATTTTGTCTGCACTAAGCCTTTGACAGCGCCTCACCAGGCGACGCTATACGTGAATTTATGACGTTTCACCTATGAAACTTCCTGACAAGCTCTCAGTTACTAGTGACGAACTTATGGTAAAATCTACCCATTTCTTATAACTTTTGCATAGAAGTTTTAATTATACGCGAGTGACTCTCCTGGTAACAGCTAGTCTTACATAAAAATATTTTTGTTATATAAATGTTTGTTCGAAAATGCCAATTAAATTTCTGACATGTGTACGAGTTATTTATCATGCGTATCGCCGTATCCAGTCACTTCTAGCGGTTAAATCGGTCCCATAATTTATTTTAACGCTTTAATTTCTTTGCATTGTCTTTAATTTAGGGCACAGTGCTAGTAATTTGAAATTAGTGAAAAAATTGATTTGTTCCTCGAATTCTACAACATTCATTATTACTTCTTACATACCTTCTTTAATGCCCTCTGGTGGGTCTTGACAACAAATTTTTTAATGAATTATGACTCTTTAATTAATCGAACTAATTACATATCTTTGTTATAACATTTTTGAATATAATTCCTACATTTAATAAATTAAAATTATTCAGCTATAAAAACCAAATATGTATAGATGGCGCTACCTTACTATCGCTAATGAAATATATTTTACCAAAGAGAATTGAAATAGAGCGTTCGTTCGGGGTACAGGGATAAGGGAGTTGAGATGGATTGGAAATGATGATGGACCTGCGGCACCGTATCTCTCCCAATGTACCTCGCGCACGTAGGCGATTGCTAAGTGCTGCCGCGTATCGCCATTTTATTTTTTATGAGAACTAGCTTCTATTTTTAAGATAGAGGGAGCGCCCTTTACAATTTCGTCCGGTACGAGTGACGTACGACCCTACCTAACCGCTGAGGATGCTGGGAGGACTATGGTGCCGTAGGTGGGGGTACACAGGCAACGCTATAGGTATGGGGGTTTCCACTCCATTCCTCTCTCTCCTTCAAGGTGGTACTACTCGTAGTCAAGGTAGTTTTGTAAATAGAGCTATCTCAGTTGTGACGTCAGTGCCTAGGTAAAACGTCACGGCCTTAGCTTTGGCAGTTGGCGACCACATTAGGTACCGCTTTTATTCTATGGGCAAATAACATGGGTGACGTCACACTAAGGCTCTATAGCATAATCCACGATCTCCTTTTTCGTACATTGCCCTTTGTTTCCCATTAATATCCATTATATAACCCTAAAAAACTTATTTGCGGGACTTTTAAACTGTCATTGTCTTGTGAAACCTGTTGTTTATAATTAAAATGTCTTAATGCTTCGATTAAGTTTAAAATTTTTACATCGGTAAAATCATTTTATATACTGTTTAGCCATTACTAACCCAGAATTTTATGTTCAAATCATGAAAGTTGTGTCACTGGTATATTGCAATTGTTTGTCTTAAAACCGTAAGAAAATTTTTTAATTTCCCTCCGTTGTAATTTTTTTATAATTGTTAGTTTTGAATTAAATTTACCGACGAATAAATTATTTGGATTTTTGATCTATGTTATTAATTCAACTGATCTCCATTGAGTGGCGCTGTATGTCCGAAACACCGCTTTAGCGCTAGGAACCCAATAGCTCAGTTACCTCAACTTTTTCAAGCAGTTTGGATGGAATTGAAATTCAGGCGCAATGAACTAGGCATACATCTTTGTATTCCACGCTAGATATTTCCAAAACAACCTATATTTTATCACTGAAACACTAAAACGCTTTCAACAAATAAAAAATAGTGACCCTTTTTTGCACTGGGGCGCGAAAATGTTTTAACCTTTGGTAAGGCAATGCCAGGGGTAAATAACGAAAGGAGTTAGAGACGCTAGCTTCCGTAGTGTAGAATACAGTGGGACCTTGAAACGTCATAGAATTTGTAACTAACGTAGTGCCATCTTTGGAACTGTATTGTAAATAAGAGCAGAACCTTAAAAGTTTTGCCTTAAAATCTCGCGCCGCAAGGTATTCTGGATAAAGTAAAATGGCGGGTGTCGATGTTGTGAAGTCGTCTCATAAATCAACCCAATATAATTATTATATTCAATCGCGAGTAAACAGCGATTTAAAGAAGAAAGATAAGTCAACAATTTGCAATTTGAAGCCGGGGAAATCCTCAAAATGTGATCAAACTTGTTTTGCCGTAAGTGCGCGGTTACAGAGTCGGCCCAGTGAGCCAAGGCTTAGTGGGAACTGTGGGATCAGGATCATCGACTGTATCTGTGACTAAAGAAATTAAAACAACTAAAACTGTATTGAAGGATGCAAAAACGACATTTAATTCCATTTCATTATCGAATAAGGAATTTACCAACTTTAAAGTTGCATGTTTCTAATTCAAGTGCACCTTAATGAATACTCTTTACTCTAACCCTAATTGTCAGTTTGTCACTCAGTCGTAAGCAGACGAACACTAGCAGACGAATACTAGCAGACAGGAGAAAATCGATATCCAGCATGCCTTTCGAATCTTTGCTGCCACGCTATTGGTTGCAAAATATCATACTTATTTTGAATTATAGGCGGCGCGACCGAGGCGTTTTCTCTTTTCTGTGTCTACGTTTGAAAGTCCCACTGTATTCTACACTACGGAAGCTAGCGTCTCTAACTCCTTTCGTTATTTACCCCTGGCAATGCTAAGGGTCAATAATTGCGCGTGCCGAACCCTCCCAACACGTCAAAATAGCCCTGCCTTTCCACGAAAAATATCCCATCTCTCTTTATTAATTTTAAAGGGAGGGTAACTGAAACTTCAAATGATTTATTACTGGTTCTTCTACTAATTACAAGATTTGTGCATAGTGATAGATTTAATTTTAGAAGTAGGATTGGAGAACGGTTAGTATTTACTTCAGTCCGACTTATAGCCCAGTATAGAGCCCCTCCCTCCAACAACGTAACGAAAAGTTTAAATCATCTTATTGGCTCACTTAAACTACGTTTTGGTGACGTTGCTGAAGGGAACGGGGAAAAATACGTAGGTCATTTTTACCTCTGTCGCTATGACCCGCCACTTCTTTCATGGGTCCGGGACTTTGGCGTGCGCTCAGATTACTCTGTTCTCCATCCCTACTTCTAAAATAAAATCTATCCCTGGTGAAACATTAAGAAAATATCTTTGAATGACTTTAAAATCAAAATTGATTGCATTTTTATTCATAAATTAAAAGTTAGCTTTCTGACCAAACTTAAATTCCAAAAAATTTAAATTCAGTGGCAAGTGCTACATTGAAATCGAAGGCAATGAGTTATAAACGCGGTGAACGGCATACAGCGTGCCACCTAAATTTAATTATCTGAAAAAGGGGCGTAACACGATTGATCGAATTTCCAACTTTTAATATATCAATGTAATTTCGATATATTTAAACTTTTTAAAATTGACAAAATTGTATGGCTGATAATAGTAGCAGAGTCGAAGGTTTTAAAAGTGGTTTGATTCAGTTCCTCAAGGTTGGGTTCGCGAACCCTTAGCCATTAAGCATTTTAAAAACGTTCTAGACCAGTAACGTTTTGGCTTTATTATTAGGCATAGTTTTATTGAATTAGAAAATTGTAAAAACTTTAGTTTATTAAATAAAACTATTACGCTCATATATCATTCGGATGTGTTTAAAGACCATTAAGTGTTTACTGTCTACATAAAACACGCAAACAACGTCGGCTAGTTAATACCTGCTTGAAAATAAAGAAATCACGTCTTCACCCTCCCTTTTAAGTAGTTGGTTACTCGCAGTGAATTTAATATGTTTTTTCCAAGTTATATTTCCACACTTCAGTGTTAGAAGTTTTCAATTGTTTATTTGATAAGTGTTCGACCTTTAGGTCCAAGTCAGCACGCGCTCCACTAAAAGATGCTTTTTTTAGGGAAACGAATGAGTAATGTTTCCCCTTTTCTTATCAGCTTGGCATCTCTTCAGCTTTCATCAAGATGAAAAGTAGCTGGTTCCATTCAGATGCTGGGAACGTAGAAACACCGTCGCTAGGTGGACAACAACGATACTAATGAATGAGAAGGGATTATAGGTTCGCGAAGCCCCTTTTAAAGACGATATAGTATTTCGAAGATCGGAAAAGATGACAATATTTATAACCCTCTTCCTTAGAAAGAGAAGTTCCACCGATCCTTATCAAATATGGCGCGCCAGTTTCGAATTTTAAAGAATGTGGAAAATAGACCGAGAAGCGTCGCAAGGGCACCAGAAAAACGGTTCCCATATGGAATGGTTTAATTTTAAATGGCATACAATAAAGAAGCACAAAGGCCCACTTCGTCAAAAGGCCATTACTTGAAGTTATGTAGTTTTTGTTGGCCAAGGTATTCGAACTACCTAAAGCCTACTATCACGGACGAAACACCGCAAATTCGCCTTCCGGGCCTCCCGGTTATGTCGAGGGCGAGATCGAGTCGAGGTCCCATGCAAGAAAATAGTAATAGCCGTCGCCTATTGGTCTGGCATTAAAGAGGTTATCTATGGTTAGGGGGCTCATGATTGGTTAAAAGCTTTTTTGTTCGTCTGCTTAGTTTTTACTTCGGGAATATCATGAAATCCATGGTCAAAGCTATGGAAAAGTGGGACTTACGGACTTTATGTGTGAAGCATAATCCGCTTTTGGTATAAGGAGATGCTATTAGTAACTCTTAAAAAATAAACTTATTTATATTAATTTTTTTTGCGAAAGATCACTTGCTGAACACTTTAAAGAAGTTAATGACTTCACCTGGGAAGTATAAGACTCGAGGCGTGCGCGTGGTAGAGTTTGGTGGATGTCGAGACTCGAAACCAATGTTTGCCTAAAAGCTTTCCTGACTGCATTTTGGCTGGAAGACTTTGAACAAGGCCCTTGGCCAGAGAGTAATAACCTCTTACTATAGGGTTTTTAAGGAGCAGAAATTAGACAACGTTGTCAAAATTTGAGGAAAAGATCGTCGTCACATATTGTAACTTAGCAATGTGCCTTTTATCAGAATAATTTAAGGTAAAGCAAATCTGTTCTTGTTTACTTTCCACGGCCAACAGGGATTGTGTGCATGGTTTCGCCTGTTTTCCAAGCTCTGAAGGAATATAAGCCTATATTTCCAGTTAAGCAAAGACCACAGTGGCGGGGCCAGCTTATTGGATTATTTTTCTCACGCCAATAAGCACCGCTAGAAGCAGTGCAAGTTAACTAGACTCCCGGATCTATTGAAGTCGGGTTCCATCTGCCCTATGAGGAAAAAGGTGAGATGGAGTAGGAGTAACCTAGCCTATGTACCCATCTTCGGCAACGAAGTCCTCCCTGTATTCTAAGTGTTTTGGCTGGGTTGTAAGGCACTTAAACGTCGACGATGCCCGTGTGTCTTAAAAGTGGAAGCATACCTCATGAGAACTACCTTATAATTATAAAGGGCACTACGCGGAAGCACTTAACGATTCCCTACCAAAAGTAACGGCGTGAGCAAGGTTCTCTGGGAGACATTTATTGGCCCACGGACAATTCTACTCCATCTCACCTCTCTCTCCAAGGTGTCCCGTTGCCTCTTGGCCGCAGAAAAGAACCTGAGTGTTGGTTTCTCTGCAAGTGTTTACTGGATTGATCTATAAAGGATAAAATTTTGAACCTTATACCTTAGTTTCAGAACTATTTGTTAGTTAGTTCTGAAACTAAGGTGTGATAAAAGTCGTTAATGTTCGAAGTTTCTCATATATAAGAAATAAAACCACTGCAGACATTCAACAATTCAAGTTAGGCGCCATTAAAATCACCGCTTTGGGGTTACAACTAGCGCCTCTAGAAGTTACGCAAAGGACTTCACAAACATACATTTCGAATTAAGCAAAGAAGAAATTATATAGCGAGATCAGCAATCTTTCTTGACCAAGGCTTAGTTGGGTTTATGTATTAAATAACGGCCGCTAAACACCTTATGAATATTTTCCATGAACTCTAATCTCAAAAACCTGTTTTTTAAGCCTATATCATTCCATTCATTTCCAAATAATTTGGATTTAATCTAGCAGACAGCACAAGGAGATAAGAAATGTGGCTTGACCAAGGCTTAGTGAATATTATGGATTAAATAATGGGTTTCTTATAGTGCTTCAATGAAATCTTTCCATAATTAAAATGGGTTCGAAATTAGTTTAGCATTTAATTAAATACTTAAGGTTTCTTACTTCCACCAATGGGAGTGCCGGGCACTCTGGACACGCGCAGTTTGTAACACTAAAATGGTGAATTCAACAAGAAGCTTATAAAAATTATCTTTCGAGAACGGAAAAATTTAGGCCTTTGCCCTCTAGCTATTGGGCAAGACAAAATTAAACAAACAAGGTTAAAAGTTTACCAATGACCCCCAAAAAAAGCATGACAAATATGTAAATAGATAAACTTGAACGAATAAATGTTACTTTTCCATAGAATTAACTTTGACATATAAGAAACAATGAAAACTTTCAAAACGGCCCGTACGAGAAGAGCAAACTCGAGAAGGAACCATGGTAACCACTTATCAATGTAAAGCCCCAAAGATTATTTCGTTTGTGTACTGAGTTCGATGTTGGATCAAACTTTGAGCCCCAGATAAGAGTTAGGGACATTCCCATTAATGGCTAAATAGGTGAGAACAATGTATATGCCAAGGAGAACCATGGAGGCAGTGTCGAACACAACGTAGTATGAAAGAACACCGAAACCGACTGCGAGAAAAGTAACGGGATCCATTTTGATTTGAGTGTCCAATTAGGGCACCAGTACACAATCGCCAACCAAACCGCGAACAGTAAAATTTCGCGGTAGTGACTGATTGAGTTTAAGAAACTGTGAAAATTAATTAAAGTGAATATTGTGGAATAATTAACAGTGTCTCTGCAAGCGCACCCTAACCAGGAGAAGACCGCTTAAGAAATAAACTACTTTTATTGTAAGTATAGATTTTTAACGAGTCTAGATATGATAGCGGTATCTTTAGACTTATTTCTGATTAGGCCCTTGGGCAATAAGTTTAGTTTGTATGGTCAATTATGGTAACGTTTTAATCAGCTCCATAGATACCCTTAGATCTTATCTTAGGGTCCCCCAACCCTCGGCTTATCCTTATTATCAAAAAATCCAAGTCAAACTTCGAGGATTTTTTTTACATTTGTCGATATAGACCAATAACAATAATCTGAACCTAATTTTCATACCGACAAGACGTCCGTGTTTTGTTTAAACCCTTAATTAACCCGCTTAAACCTCTGATTAACTTTTTGACCATATGGATACGTACGTCATGGCTCCGACGAGCCAAGCAATGACCATTTCTTGTGGTATTCAAGAGTGAGTTTAAAAAAAAATAGAAATCTGTAGTTTTAAACGATATCTGTCAATTTTTTATAATGCGAACAATATGGCGTTGGTTAGGCTTAGCGGGAAAACAATGGAGTCGGAGAAACTGAGAGAAGAAGCTGGTTTTGTCAAGTGAGGCAGCCATTTTGAAAATATAGAAAAGGGAAACGCCCTATAACTTAGTTCGACAGTCTTTCAAATTTATTTAGAGCTTAATTCTGTTAAATAACAAAATTTATCATATTTTTAAATGAACATGATTTTTTCTCTTATTTGTTTTCATTCTTTTGATAATAGTATAGCAATCGTTATACCCCTTTGAAAGTTTTAAACCTCCTATAGGCATAGCTTGCCATACTTTTGCTTATATTTCCAACTAATTACTTTCCAGTTTTGGGTTAAATTACAAATAGAAATTATTTCAGTGGCATGCATAAATATCATATTCTTGGCTTCATTTGTGAATGCATGAATAAAATAATTCACACAAAGGTCCAATTTAACTGTAATTAGGCTAAATAGGTTTCGATGTATTACATACCTTTGTTAAAATGACCTTTAATACTTGAATAAATATCACAATAATTCAATAAATTACCCCCTTGTTAACACCAAACCAATATATGTAATGTTTTTGGACTGAACATATATTAAACTAATTGAAAGCTCTTAAAAGTAATGAAACGCGTTTGCCGGTTAATTACAGGACAGCCAGGCTATGAATTATTAAAACCCTCAAATAGCAATTTAAGCGTTAATAAAGGCCAATCATGACTAGAGTTATCACGGGAAATTAAAAAAAAGTATATTAGGAAGATTTACCGAGAAAAACCAACGTGAAAATTGATTAAATTTCATTATTAATTATTTATAAAGTGGACAAACAACCTTTATTTCAAATATTTAAAAGATTTACGGAGAAAAACCAACTTGAAGAATAATTAAATAAATAAAATGTATATAAAACAAAAATTGAGAGGCTGAAGGCACGAAATATCTCAATTTTTAGTTTTAAATTTTTTTTATTCACTTAATAATTTTTTTCTTTAAATATTTGAACTAAGGGTTGTTTGTCCACTTTGGAGATAATTAATATTTGTCAACTGTTTACCCACCCCAATATTGAGAACGTCCAATTGGTAAATATCGTAAGATTTCCACACTTGTATTTGCTCAACTTTAGAATGAATCGGGCATTTAGTTCATTATATTAGAAGTATATAATACTTCTCTTTGAGAGAAGTGTACCACAAAAGCGGGGAAAGTGTAACGTCATTCTTCCCAAAAATCGGAACATTGGGAGCAAGGTTACTAAACCGAATCACATACGCGATAAATAGTTCCCTCATCATTACTCTATTTACGTTTGGCAAGACGCATGCGCCTGTGGATTTTTGTCCCACCCCAAGACGAGGTTTTTGGGTTGATTGCTGAGGATTTAGTGCCAAACAATTATAGAATTCACCTTACGGCGCGATGCCCATCTGAAGTTCAATGAGCGGAGAGAAAACAAAGAAGGGTGAGCCTAGGAAGAATGAAGTTACGTAACTAAAATATTAAGAGGATACAGAGTGTCATCCTTCTTCTATTATCCCCTTCTGATCAGAAGTTTATATTACTTTCTTCTATTATCCCCTTCTGGTTATATGTATATGTTTGAAATGTTTAGAGTATACGGTATCCTTATATTCTTTAGGTGTATTTTGCTTTTTCTGAGCGGCAGTGATATGTACTTCCATCTGAACTAAATTAACTCACAGTTATCAAATGCAATTTATGTCAAAAGATGATCCAAAGTGACAACATACTTAGAAAATTTTAAAACAGCATTTCGGAACTAATGTATAAACCAATTCGGAAATTACAAACAAAGAAAGCTACACTCAGGGGTGAGATTATAGTTGCACAGTTCCACTCCATTCGGAGTCTTTGGATCTTGGCATCAGAAATTTATATTCACGGGAATTCGGAATCAATTCATAATTATTTCGTTTTCAAAATGAAAAATTGTGGCTAATATTGGGAAAATCATGCAAATTCGAAGTAATGATAAGCAATTCAATTCACAAAAGGCTAGTTCCATATTATGGTGGTGGATTTTTATAATTTACCTGTAGTTTTTCTCAATGTTCAACGTCACTCCCTGTTTTGAATGAATATAAAATAAATGGTAGAGCATCGTGGCAAGCTGCGCTATATTTAAACAATATAAAATGGCTTCAACATTCAGGAAAACTCTAGGGGTTCTACTCTTTAAAATTCAGACGCGAAAAAGTCGCAAAACAATCGTGTTATAGCTGAATATAACTGAATACATTAACGATTTTTTTACCAAAAAATTACATAAAGAGTCATTCGAATAAAGTCCTTCGCGTAAAGGTTTTCGCTAAATAGTCAAGTTGTTAGTGGAACCATAAGGAGATTATCTGGTGGAACCACTTTTTAGTCACAAAAGATGGATTTTGAAATCGACTTTTGGGAATGGGTCTCCATATTTAACGTAAATATAGAATTGAGAATGTTTTAAAAATTTATGTGCACTTTCAAACACGTTCACTCAGCCCAATCACTAGTGGAAGCTAACGTAAAAATCTGTTTAAACTCCATTTTTTAAAATTTGAACGCAAAATTATTTTTAATTGGAACCAATTCACGAATAAATTTATTAAAGTTATAATTAATTATGAATTTCTTTTACAAATTATAAATAACTTTATAAAGAATGCTTGTTATTTAGTAGGAAAATTTAAGACAATCTCATGACTTATCAGAGCGTTTTCATAATCAACATGCATTTTTTTCCCAAAATTTACAATATCTCAATGTGTGCTAGAAGAATTTCAGCTAGAACTGTCAGTTAAATCGTGTTTAACCCGGAATTTCTTGGATAATTAATATCTTTATGAAGATTAGAAATTTAAAATAATTATCGAGGTTTAATACAAAAGGCGCGTATTTATTTATTAATTTATTTTCCAAGTATTGGAAACATGTAAACAGTCTGATTCTCATGAAAATCAATATAAAATTTTCCCAATTCATAACTAATTTAATGAAAAATTTTGAACTGAAGAAATAAATGGGCAAATATCGCCTAAATAGAATTCTTATAAGCCTTTTGTATAGATAGATATATTTTTTGTTAACAATTGTAAATTGGCCAAAGTTCATAGTTGGGAAATAGGTAAAGCCTCTTTTCTTGCTTTAGTAAATAAACGAGGGACAGATATTTTCACGGCAAAGAGATATAAGCATGAAGTTATTCATACACCCATGAATATATTAGTCACGGCTAGAGTGACCATACAGTGACATCACCTATTTTTCGAAAATCATTGCATTTAATTTTCGAGTTGGGTACATGCAGTGATGTAACCAGAGCCATATTATAAAGATGCATATTCATGTAAAGCTGATAGCGATATAGTAATAGTCTATGAGCGACGACCAAAAGCGAGTCTAATCACTCTTAGATTGCTTATTTACCATAGTTAAAATATTATACAAACGGCATCTAAGCAACTGTGACTTATTTACAAAGGAAACGTTGACAATTAGAGGCCACCGCTTTCTGCCATATTTAATCTAGCATGCATTAACAGTGCAATGACCATATGATCGCACATGCGCACCAAATCTCAGAAGCCCTTTGTCTTTGAGATACCATTTATTTATTATTGGTCAAATATGAACTTGAAAATTATCCATTTTGAACCATGTATTTATTTTCAGACGCCAATGGAAGAAAAACAGTGGCAAGAGGCGCCCGAGGCGCCTCCGCCGGCGGACCAAGATGAAGGTCAAACTACTGAAAGTAAAAAGGCCCAAAACGCACCTTCGCCGCCTGTTGATGGTAAAAAAGAAATCGAAAACAAGCCCGAAGAGACGATTAAACAAGAACCAATCGACGAAGAGCAAGATCAATCTTCCCAGCAAGAACAAATGGAACAGCAAGAGCAACATTCAAATGAAATGAACCAACAACAAGCGGAGTATATAGAACACTTACGCCAGGAACAAGAACAGCAGCAGCAACAACAACAACAACATATGCAACAAACAGTCTTGGTCAGTCCAATTTCTAGCGTCAGTCATAGCCACCATGGACAAGAACAAGTGATTATGCATCCTAGTCATGATCAAGAGCACCACAATCATTATCCTCCTTCTTTGATACCCAATCCAATGGCACCGGGACCAGACAGCCCAATAGGACCTTCACCAACGACAGTGCTTACATACGTTTCCGAAGATGGGCAAACAAGTTAGTTGCAATATAGTTTATGCATTTGAGATATTTCTTTGTTTGTATGTTTGTTCGAATTCTTTACCAAATTTGACCATGGAGGTTGTATTATAAGAGGAACGGTAAGCACTAGCCTTCCACTCTACAATTTGTCTCTCCCGGCGTCTCGATGAGCTCGAGCGGACAGTGAGCCCGTCAAAGAGGTAACGGGGAAGGTGAATATTACGGCACAGCCCGAGCTCTCTCACAGCCGAGGAGGCACACGTCACGTGATCCGTAACGGCCGTAAACAAACTTCTCTATATTAATTTTCCTCTCTGTTGCGCCGATTGAACATGTACGGAACTCTGATACCGAGCCAGTTTTAAAAGGGGGCTAACGGAGAATTTGGTCTCTTGGATCATCCTTCAAATAGCCCCTTCCAAAAAGTTTTGAAAAAATGTTCTTAGTCTGAGTCAGTTCAGTTCTTCCTACAAACAGGAAGTAGTTTCCCCGCATAGCCTAGTTCACAACCTAGATATGACGTTTTTAGCTCCAAGTGCGCATGTGCGAAGAACTTAAACAACAAGATGCACAAGGCAGTCAAACTTTTTGGAAGGGGCTATTGGAGATACTATAGGGAGCTAACAACTGGTTACGGGGAACAGATAGTCTTACGTCATGCATCCCCCTCTCTGGTTGGCATTTTTGAGCGTGGAATACTACTTCCAACCGTTAAAGTAACAGGCGGCTCCATTATCACCCCTAGCATGCTGGCTAATCTTCTGGACACGAATTTTACCTTGCCAAAGGCAGGAACCAATCAGACCTAATGCACTAGGTCCCATTGGTTCCTGCCTTTGGTTTAACTAGCCTTTGCCAAGCTTAGCCAACGTGTAGCAGAAAAGGCATCTTTCAGGGGTATCAACGGAGCCGCCCTTTGCTTTAAGGGGGGGTGAAACTACAGTAAGAGATAGATGGGTGTGACATTTTAGGTTCAGAACTGTTAGCTCTCTAGACGAACCTTACCCCTTTTCATAGAGTTGTTCTGTCAATGCTACGAAGCGCGACCACTAACAAAATGCACACGAGGCTTACCGACAGGCTGTGGAAGCACCGACAGAGATACCTCTCATAAATGCTCCATATATTACAGCGGTTTCTTTTCTAAAATGACCTTGAGTTACACCTCAGACTGTGATCAGTTCGCGGGTCTAAAAACTGACTCGCTTACAGCTCCTCTTAAAATTAACACTCCATGATTTGACGAAACTACATCAGTAACACCGGGAAAACGTTTTGAAGTGGTGTGATTAAGCTTCTTGAGGTCGGGACAGTGAGCACGTGGTCATTGGTTGTAACCGCGAGCACTAACCATTAAGCCTGTTAATCTATCCCCATTATATACCGGTAACATCATAAGTTTATAAGATATGTTCCACAAGTGTGTCACTCGTTAATGAGAGTTTGTCATGAAGTGACGTAGGCGAAACGTCATAGATTCTCGTAAAACGACGCCTGGTGAGGCGCTGTCAAAGGCTTAGTATAGACTGAATAAGAGGATGGACTGCAAAACCAAGTGTAGTCAATTCTCACGTCGTTCTTGAACTAGCTCTCATTAAGCCACTTGCATTACGAAGTATAGGTAATGACATACTTATGGAACATTTCTTATAAACTTATGGTAACATTGTAGCTTTATGATTAACCTCTTAGCATCGTTTTATTGAAAAAATTAAAGTCGTAACAATCGTTAGTACCTAAATAAACAACATGGTATTTCGTACGGGGGCTAAAGGGAGTAACATATGAATAGGCGGGTTGGTTGGTTCGCCTTGTGGCTAAACTCGTCTCTCTTCGGCGCTGGCTCAGTCCTCACTCGCTGCGGTGTCCGCGCGCATGCGTCAAATTTAAAAATCAGCTTTGAACTGGAACGTCTGGAGGTGTGAGCTGGCGGTAGTGTAGTAACCGAAGCCACTCGCGCGTGTGTGTTAGCTAGAAAGGAGGGAGGGAGATAAAAATTCCTACCTTCCCTTTTTTCCCTGCCATTTATTTTACTGCTTCTTTAACATTCCCTTTCACCTCTCTCCTCGAGTCCTCCCTGGTTTTTCTATGTTTCTACCTATTTTACTTTGGGCTTCTACGACGTTTTTGCACTCTAGAGAAACTCTCTTGTTGGTTTGCACTCCTAGTTTATTTACTCTTGATAGTATTAATGTATGTTTTAGGTTTTAAATACATAAAATGGTCAGGTTTTAATTTTTAGGATGATATTTAGTCTCTCTTAGCTTCGATAGTACAAGAGCACGTTGCACAATTCTCTTTCATTGCTGAGTGAAAATACTTTATACACATAGAACTCAAGCCTTTGCCACTGCTCATAAAAAAGGTGCCTTCCAGACGTTCATGTCTTAGGGAACTACATCCGGTTTCTGGTGATTGGCTTATTCGCTGCGCCTCTTATTGGTCGGAATATGTCGTCTGCTTAAATACTGAAATAATTTTAAGGTTACCAAAACGTGTATGTTTTAGTAAGATAACAAGAGAAAGTGTTACTTTTAATTTAATTTGATCTGGTTGCTATATTGAAATTCTAGTAAATGATCGTATTATAGAAGATTTCGTAAATTACATACAGAGAAATCAACCCAAAGTGGAGATGCCGTCATTGGGGTTTTCTCCTTCGTGCCAAGAAGCAACTTAGCAGACTAGCTAACTCGCACTGCCCCTAGCGGTACTTCCCGGGCAAAGTTAGAATTCCCCAATGGCGGCCTCGTCCCAGTGTGCTTTTTTAGATAAATTCAAAAATTTTGCGTAGTGTGTGCCTACTACAGTAGTATCCCTGAAAAATTTCGGCTTGGCTCCCTTGGTAAAGCGGTTTACGCTCAATACCCTGGGTGTCAGAACGCCATATTTTAATTTGGAATAATCATTACACCATAAGTTTATAAGATATGTTCCATAAGTGTGTCACTCGTTAATGATAGTTTGTCATGAAGTGACGTAGACGAAACGTCATAGATTCTCGTAAAGCGACGCCTGGTGAGGCGCTGTCAAAGGCTTAGTATAGACTAAATAGGAGGATGGACTGCAAAACCGAGTGTAGTCAATTCTCACGTCGTTCTTGAACTAGCTCTCATTAAGCCACTAGCATCACGAAGTATAGGTAGTGACATACTTATGGAACATATCTTATAAACTTATGATTACACTAATAGTTTAGGCAAAATTTTTCAAGCACCGACATTACATCCATAATCATAGGATGTATGTTATCATTTCCAAAGGTACATGCTACAAATTAAACAAAAAGCGACAAAAACTCATTTATTTCTTTTCAGTGAATATTGAACTGTTAATTTGAGTTTTAGGTTTCAAATGATCAAACACAGCATTACAATATCTGCTGATTGAATTTGTTAATTTTTTCGAAGTACAATTGACCATTTCCTGTTAAATCTGCATAACCTTGAACCACAAATTTTATAAACAAAACCGATAGGACGTCTTTAAAAGAGCTTAGGTAGAAATGTATACTTCTGTCAGAAATACGTGCGGTCAAACATAATTCCTACACTTTAATCATTTCTCGATCACGTTGCTTTCCATTATTAGGGAATAAAAAGTTTTCCAGAATAGTAGCGTCTGTTAGTAGACAAATTTTGACATTTCATTTTTAATTTTGTAAAAATATTCTTGGGTTAAAAAAAGTGCCTTAATCTTATAACCCTAAGATTAAAGCAAAAGAAAGAGAGAATGTAGATAATAATATCATTTCTTTTCCCATCCAGGCCCATCCATTCTTCATCCCCAAAAATTAAAAAGTTTTTCTTTTTTTTTTACTTTCGAAACGTCCCTCTCTCTAAAATTCTAATCTTTCCCTTTCTGTTTTCCAAGTGCTCGGAGGAGTCAACCTGGATGATGGTGTCGGGGGTAAACACGGCGGTTTAGCGGTACCCCCCGGTAGCGGAGAATCGGCGACCGGCGAAGACACCGAAGCGGCGGCCAGGGAACGGGACGAAACAAACGCCGCCGTAAGCGCCATCAGTGACTTAAAGAATTTGAGCCCTACGGAAGACGAGGCGCACCCTGGTGGACAACTTCGGCAACAACGGGACGAAGAAGGGGAAGATCGCGACCCGCAACTCGAATACACCAACCTGAACGCGGTCGGCGCTCAGGCCATGGTCAGTCCCTATACGAATATTGCCACCACGTACAACGTTAATCCCGGTAGCCCCGGTACCACCAACTACTGTTCCGGACCCGTCTCTTATTCAAGGTACGTTTTATTGTTATCATTCATGCACGAGCCCTACAAAAAATTGTACTAATTGTATTATATAAATTTCTATAAACTTCTGATAAACCTCTAAATTGAGATAAACATGACGCGCCTAAATCGGCCGACAGTAAAAAGATAAATTATAAAGATCATAAAAATATAGACATCTATGATTGCAAATTATTTCAATCTTCGAAGTTATCATACTTCTAATTGTGACAAGAATTTAAATATCTTAGGGTTAGGTTAAATTCTAAAATAAATGGTATAAATGTTCACTTTGGAAAGAACCTTTTAACTATATTTAATACGGCACGGTTTATTATTAATAAATTGTATACTCTGTATGAGGAAAATAACTATAAAGGTCGAAACACATTCCATTCTTTAATCTTTCTTGAATTGAGACTATACATTTTACGACAACATTATAATTAAAATGTTAAAAAATACTGTCAAAGGTATCTACTTAGATTCTGAGCTAATAGTAAACGTTTTTAGTAATTCCGACGCGCTTCACGAGTAAACAAAGTAACCATTAACTATTTATATTTGAGTTATAAAACTAACACTAAAAGTGACTTAGAAGCGTTTTACGCGGTAGATAGAAAACAGATTTTATCAAGTCGCAACAATACGAGATTAACACGGTTATAAAACGTATATCGGGGAAATAAAACAGGTGTAACGACTATTAAACCCGATAGATATCATTCACGCTATTGATATCGTCACGTAGTTTCACGGGTATACGCGTCCATACTTCGGATAACTTACATATCGAAATCACGCCTTAATTGGGAATCGGACTATGATAATAATAATCTATACGACCTTTCCGTTACGTTACGTTTTTTGGGTAATTTTTTTATTAGGGCTTAGGCCGCCTTACTTATAGTATTTATCAGAAACAGATAGCGAAATTTTAATGCTTTGGTGGAAGAGACGACCCCCCCCTTCCTCCGGTTTTATACTAGCAAAAGGTTCTATATACATATAATGATCGTAATATTTTTATCGGTTTAGGATATGTTTCCTTTATCTGTTATAGACGTCTGCGGCCAAAAGTTTCACTGTTTCTGTTTTGAACGCGAGGATTTTAATATTGACTCTCGCTTAGGTTACAATGCACTTGACGGCCGCTTACGTGTATTTCGAATAATAATTTTTATGCTTAAATTTTATTTAATAATTCAGATTAAGTTTATTCATCAAAATGGTGAGTTCGGGTTTTTGGTCGTGTATTTAAATATTTTATGGAGCTAAATTAAGAAATTTAAGACAAAAATACTTTGAAAAATGTTACGGTGTAACATGGACAAAATATTGCTGCAATAACCGCCATAATAACAAGAATATTTATTTGCATACTTAAGACGTAGCACTAATCTGCACTAATTGCAGCAGCGTTCATTATTAAACTATATATTTCACGGCGAGATAAAACTTAAAAAACTCATCAAAGTTATAAAGATGTATAAAATTTCTATAATCCACAGTTCAATATTCACGGCTGAATTGGAGAAATATTTTAATACAATATGTCTTAGGGCTGTTTGTCTTTTATAGTCTAATATTGACTTTCTCTTATCTCTTATCTTTGAACTTTTGAAAGTGATGAACTTGATTTTGATACTTTGACCGTTGACCACGCGCTCTAAACAAATATACCTTTCATTATTTGTTTACAGAGAATTTGCCTATTCCTCGCCCGCTTCTCTGGCTTCAAATTACGACATGGTCACCAACCTAATGCCTGCCGGTACCATGCAGCATGGTGCCGCTTCAGCCAACACTTACGCTTTGCCGGGGACCGTTTGGGCCGTCCCGACCGGTGCTCAATCACCTGGATGGCCTGGACATAATATGGATCTGAATGGTCACCCTCTATATTCGCAATCGGTAAGTTGAAAATTAACATTCACAGTAAAATTAAAAATGATTTATTAACTTATTTTAACCCCACTATATAAGAGTGGAATTTAACTTCTATCTCTAATTAAAATGGCATAGCATTAAATTTAACAAAATAATGTAATTAATCTAAGCCTTAAGTTTTAAACATTAGATTAAACATCGTGGCAAACGTAGAGCTCGAAATTTTTTATCCATTATCCACAAATTAGTGGATAACTGATTATTTATAAACAGAGTTGTGGATATAATACGATTTAACAAGCAAGTTCTGTGGATAATTTTCCACGTGGATAATGGATAGTTAATGCCGAGCTCTAGGCAAGCGCATCTTGCATGTTGTAGAAAACCGCTTTAAATGGTTAAAATTAAGGAATAATAGGTAATTTTTAAGCCCAATTCTGCAGTAAATTACAGAAGACTTTTCATTGCTTAAATTTAAGGTTTTTTAATGCAAGATGTATTTACTTATGTCGCGGGACCCTTACTAACTCTACAATCTAACGGTTTTTGTTTGCTCTGTACCATTTTAAGCCTTTTTTACGTGTAAACTTTGGTTATACAATATTTGTCCGGTAATTTTTATAGGTTTCCCACCACGGTAACGGGTCGCCGTACTTCACGACGACGATGATAGCCGGGGGAGCTTCGGGAAACGGTCTGGCATCGTCGCCGAGCAGCGCACCGTCAACACCGTACATCGGATCGGCTGGAGAAGCTGAATTGTCGAGAGTGGGAGGATATTACGCCAACAACGGCGCGGCTTATAACTTGCGGGCGGACGCTTGGACACCGACTGTCTACCAAGATAACTCCGCTTCTCACGTCCAACACGGCGCCTACCAAAATGAGGGGCAAGCTAGAAGGAATGGTAAGTTAATTATTAATAATTTAAATCGAATGACGATGGTAATTGTCATACAGTGTAATCGCGGTTGACACGCTTTGAATATACTGAAGTAATTACCCGTAATCTTTAAAACCCTACCTTTGATAGCGATAGAAAGTTTACGTGTAATCCGTGCAAAAGAATTTGAGAATTTTTAGCCCATAGAATATGAATTAAACAAGATAAAGACGAATATTATATATTGAAAAACCGAAATTTAGAACTAACCCCACTTTGCTAAGTTTCATAATCTTGCAAAGGTCAATTAAGCGCTTAAATAGGATTTTATATTAATTAGCCCGGGTGTTTTAAAAGAGTTGAAACCGGAAAGAGTTTCCTGTCTATGTAGACAATAAACACTACATAGTCTCTGAAATACCTGCATGATGTGGTTTTTTAGGAAATTTTTTTTACAACTTCCAAAATTAATTAGCTTAGGGATCAGCCATAAAGCTAAAATGCTACGGATCTACATAATCATACATTAAGTCATAAGTTTATAAGATATGTTTCATAAGTATGTCACTACCCATACTTCGTAATGTTAGAGGCTTAATGAGAGCTAGTCCAAGAACGACGTGGGAATTGACTACACTCGGTTTTGCAGTCCATCCTCCTCTTTAGTCTGTACTAAGCCTTTGACAGGGCCTCACTCCGCGTCGCTTTACAAGAATCTATGACGTTTCACCTACGTCACTTCATGACAAGCTCTCATTAACGAGTGACACACTTATGGAACATATCATATAAACTTATGATTTAGTTTAATAGCTAGGGGTTCTCGGACCCAACTTTGAGTAGCTCAACTAAAACCTTTCTCTATAGTGTTCTGATATCAACCAAGAGGTTGGGTAAAATTTGTAAAGGCATTGTGACTAAGAACAAACAAACAAACTGCACTTTCTGAAATATAGTTATAAGATTTGGAAGACTAACATAAATCCGAGGGGTCAGCCACTCAACGTAATCTTCTGATTAAGCTTAGCCCGTATGTGCATGAAATCTGGCAGTGATTAGTCACTCAGATACCTAAGAAAGAAATCGTATATTCAGGCCGATTCTATAACAGAACTCGATTTATTAATATCACAATAATTTCTTATCCGAAAAAAGACTGACATGGATTTAAAACGGAATTAAAGATTCAAGCATTAGCTTAAAAATGATATAATTGAACTGTATGTTGTATCATAAGTTTATAAGATATGTTCCATAAGTATTCCATTCGTATTATTCGTAATGCTAGAGACTTACAGCTCGAGCTGGTTCGAGAACGAAGTGTGAATTGACTACACGCTGTTTTGCAGTCCATCTTCTTATTTAGTCTATACTAAGCCTTAGACAGCGTCTCACCAGGCGTCGCTTTAGGAGAATCTATGACGTTTCACTTACGTCACTTAATGATAAGCTTTCAGAAACCAGTGACTAACTT
Organism: Phalangium opilio; assembly: GCF_054372755.1. Taxonomy (NCBI): domain Eukaryota; kingdom Metazoa; phylum Arthropoda; class Arachnida; order Opiliones; family Phalangiidae; genus Phalangium; species Phalangium opilio. Next base: position 8,971,482 of record NW_028324226.1, read on the forward strand.
ATGGAACGTATCTTATGAACTTATGGTCTTTTATTGTCCGAGAAACTTTAGCGAGAAAATTTAAGACCTTTATTAGACGAAAAATATTTTTCAAGTTAAATGTAGACACCAAATGGTTTTAAATTTGTACATGTACAAACACAAAATGACCCGAAATATTGTTATGTTATTTAATCAGAAGTATATAACCCCCTTCGAAGTTCACATCAGATGAATGTCCCAGCTTGGCATTGGCGATGCGGTATTTTCGAGTCTTATCCGATGAAATAATAATTAAAAAACCATCTACAACCTAAAGAAAGGCCCATTTTTAATGAAAGCCAGTGGGAGAGTAAGGAGGATTTATGGAATCCAGCTAAAAGGGATAAATATATATGTATATTTTTGTTAAATTTTTCATCTCCTTTTATAAAATGTTAACCACCTCTAATCTCACGATATCTCGACTTTAGAAGGGTAAATTATTTTCACTCCATTTATACTAAAAAATGGGGCTTTCGGAAAAGTTTCTTAGCTCATTATAAAGCATTGGTCTTAATAACTCCCATGTGATAAATTCCTGATTTAATTTTATGAGAGCTGTTAGAAATCCTCCTGAATTTGCGATTTTTCTGTCTTTTAGGTATCAGAGGATTTTAACACTGTCACTTTTAGGGCTTTTAAAGATTAAATGTAATCAAATTATAATCAAAGTACTAGTGACTGACTCCTCGGTTGGTGCAATTCTTGGTGTAAATTCCTTATTTTCATAGTGAAAAGAGATATATCTGAAGAAAAACATAATTCAAACCAATTATTAAGGCAAGGGCTCTGTTCGTATTTACGGCCTTTCATCTTGAGAATGAGTTCAGTTTTTTACCTCATGACTTTCCATTTAATGTGTTTTTAAACTTGTCCGTACTTGTCATTGCTAATACAAACGATGCAATTTTTATTAACGAAAACAATTGTAGTTGCGATTTCTCGATGCTCGTTTAAATTAATTTAATGCAGGTCAAATAAGCCCTATTGTCAAAAAACCTTGAAATTGAAATGTTTGCTAGCAGAGTTTACATTAATGCATTCGGTACATTTTACAGTAGATGCTTACAATATAAGTTAATCAAACTTAAAACCGTTTTGTTCTACATAATTTCCAATAATTGTATTAAGGGCCACGAAATGAAAAATAAGCAAACTAAAATTTGATTCGTTTCGTGAGATAATACGTTTTGCAAATATAAAAACTACCCAGCTCAAATATTTGTTTCCCCTTTTAAAATGCATGGTAATTTGGTTGTAAATAAGAAGTTAGATAAGTAGATTCTGGCCCATATATATATGTATGTATGACGGCTCTCCCGTGCGTCCGAGAGACGAAAATACATCGTTCCCGGTTCGCCGGGGTCAATCGCGCGCCAATCCCACAAAATAGAAGACCTCACGGCGCGTGTTTTAAGTATAGGTTTTGGCGCGAAGATCGGAGAGAGAGAGAGAGAGAGAGCGAAAGCTCTCGCGGCTTTAACAAATTAGGTTTGGCAAGCTCCGTCCAAACTACGCTATGAAGTTGCCGACGCGCGCGCGCCAGCGAGCCAAATTCCCGAGCAAAGGATTGACTTTGCGATGTGGCTAAACGTACACCCGCTCATTTTGAGCCCGCCATCGGCTTTTGGCTGGGATTTTCGGGGACGAACCCCGGGCCCTCCCACGATACATAATACTCTTCGTGTAATTACTAGAATCGATCATAAGATTCGGACAAACCGATTCCGTTTTCTCCCTAAAAGGGAATGCACGGACAAGAAGTTCATCATTCGAGGATGGCGTGCAATGAAATTCCAAATCCTAAACAATTAGCAAACAGATGAAATTTGATCAGATTTGTTAAGCACAGCCAAGCTTCTTTATTGCCTCTTTCGTTTTATCCCCAGTCCCAATTAAAATAGGTGGAATTCATAAACGTCGGACGCGACGCAATTTAGTACAGGCGAAGGCAGGGCGTCGAACGCAAAATGCAGGACGTTTGCGCACGACGCCCTGCCTTCGCCTGTACTAAATTGCGTTGCGTTCGACGTTTATGAATTCCACCATATAATTATAAAATAGCCAACAACTACTAAATTATTAGCACAAAATATATATAAATGAATTTGCAATTTTAATAGATTTCAAAGTTTTATCTCGACAATTAAAATTTTGGATGGAAATTTTTATATATGGCCAGATGGTATTTACAAATTTTACGCTATGCATGAAAATATACTGTTATGTTTTAACTTTAATTTAAAACATCCCACGAGATTATGGTCCAACAAACCCCGAATTACTAATTTAATCGAGGAATTTTTTTAATCATAGGCTAGAGAGTTTTAATTTATATGGTTGGCAATTTAATTAAAAATAATTAGTGATTAATGTCGGTTTAATTTGAGATACATAATATAATTTTAAATTAATCAATTAATTGTTCAAAATGGGTGGTATATTATACGCCAATCCTTTCACCTGTCACCCGGATAAATCAAGGTACGATATCTATCGTATCATAATACCAAGAAATTAAATTTTACAAGTATTTTATTTCACTTTCATGGGTTTCGGATATAGAAGTTAGAATTACTGAATTATTCTCGATGGGCGGCCCTGAAATCGTGACTATTTAAAAGAGGATATTTTGATAATATTCTTGACTGGCGGGATGGCCACTGTGTAATTTAAGAATCGGATTTGATTTTTATATGTGCATGTAGGGGAATATTTATTATATACCTCCTTTGTTTGACTGATGACCCACAGGGAAAGGCCCCGTACCTTATACAATTGCTTATTTACACGTCGTTTTATACCAATTTTGTTATAACCCATGTAATGATATTACAATTGCGGAATTGAGAATGTGATTTATCATGAATTGTACGGAAAAATGGCAATATTATTTGTCAAAATTCATTTGGTCACACGTGGTATGTTTACCGTGTTCCAACCAGTACTTGGTCTATTTAGGTTCAAATTGAGAGTTGTCGATGTAAACCGAGGGGTTAGTCACTTGAATAATCAGGTGTACAAAAATACAGAAATCGATTATTTGATTTCTAGAATTCTTAGAAAATCATCACTAATCACATTCATTTTTGTTGGTAATCAAAGGTAATCAGAAATATCCGATAATCACTGGAAATCACATGAAATCTTGAGAAAATGAGGATTAATCAAATGATTTACTAGTAGTCTTTTTAATCACCTCGGTAATCATACCTTTCGTGAAATAATCACGCATAATCAATCAACGAATTCGAAAATCCAAAATAAAAATCATAATCAGTTGAAATAGAAATAATCACAGCATTCATCAAAATTCACGAAGAATTCGGTAATCAGGTGTACAAAATTTTGGCGAATGACTAGCCCCTCGATGTAAATATCCTCGCGTTATGCCTTTTCGAACATAATTTATAAGCATTGTTGTGAGATTTTTTGCACAATTTATCGTTAGACACTTCCTATGACTATGTTTCAAAGTAAATCGTTTAAACTTAAAAAACATTAATAGAAAAAGGTGCGATATTTCTCGATTTTTCTAATATTCAACCACTTTACACATTTCAGATGAAAACGAATACTTCACTTCGGCGTCTATGCAGCGAAGTGAAGCCAGTCCCCAGTGCGTCATTTGCGGCAGAGCTTCGACTCCTCATTGGCGGAAAGACGGCTCGGGAAACTATATTTGCAACGCTTGCGGCTTGCAACCCACTAGTTCAGATATAAACCGAAGTGCTCATAGGCCACAACGAAGAGTAGTGAATAATGTAAGTGATATCAGCCTATTCTGTTAATTTACAAAATCTCTAATGTATATTGAACTAAAATTACGGAAACATGGTAAATATGTTTTAAAGTCAATAGCTAAGCTACACGGGTGTTGTAAAGGGCGTGGAAACACAAAATTTTTTTACAACTATCAAATTCAATAAATCAAGGCTTAATTAGAGATTATTCATAAACGTAAAACGTTACCGGTCTAGTATAAGCGTTATTAACAAGATTTAATGGCTATATTATTTCGCTGATATAACCTTGAGGAACCCAAAACTATTATTAATACCTGCCCTTATAGTTACTGATATCAACCTTCCAAAACAAACAAAGAAATCGCTTTCTCAAAATATATATAAGATATACGATAACATACCGAAACCGTCGCGTTTGGTTAGGGAAAGTATGAAGTAAGATTGCCGAAACTTTCGTATGGAAGCAAACCCTGGTAAGGCAGAGCTATCTCTATCAGCGCTTAACTATTTGCCAAGGCTAATGTTCTTGTGGATTTTTGTCCAACGTCAAGACGAGGTTTGAGGCCCCAAACAGTTATAGAATTCACCCCATCTGAAGTTTGATGAGCGGAGGAGCAAACAAAACAGTGTGAGCCTGGGAAGAATCATTTTAAGTAAAACTAAGGTATAAAGAGTTAAAGAGTGCCACACTTCTTCTATTATCCCCTTCTGATATCATTGATATCGTTTCCCTATTTATATCCCCACTAACATCTGAGCGTTAGTCGGCGTTGTCAACAAGAGTATAGTTCCCTGTCTATTTGTAGACGATACTTAACAGTCTTAGGGTCCATGCAATATCTGCATCATGTTTTATTAAGAAACTTTCTTTTTAAAGGACTGCAAGGCATCGGCGAGTGGGTAAAAATTATTTGAAATACGTCAGAGGCACGTGACCAAGGAGAGGCGTGGTTCAAAGAAGCTTAGTTCGTTTTATTTCGAAAACTAACACTTCATGGAATTGGTGCTGCAATCTCGTGAAAAACAAGGACTAGAAGTCCAGTTCCACTCCATGAGGAGCCTTTGTATCTTGACATCACGTGATGTCTGTGACGTATTTCAAATAATTTTTACCCACCCGCCGATGCCTCTTTGCAGTCCCTTTAATCTTACTTAGAACTTTGAATTTTTAAAAAAAAAAGACGTTTAATCAGGGATTAATCATAAAGCTACAATGTTACGGGTCTAGAATAGGACGTTCTCGACAGGCTAGCGATATGCATACTAGTCCAAGGTCTACCAAATAGTCTCTAAACCCTTCCCCTGGTGTTACTGAAATCAAACATGCGTTTGGTTAAATTCGGTAACGAATTGCAACTGCGACTTAAAAATAACAAAGCAATTCATATAAACAAAAACGGATTTATGTACTAAGAACATCGGATCATAGCTTTAGCCTCTGGTACCATCCTCCCCATACTTTATTAAGAAACTTTGTTTGCTTATAATTTGACTCCACCCACAAATTTTGTGTATAGCGACTTCTAGTGGTCGAAAATGTCATTCTTATCTCTATTTTCGTGGAATTAAGTTTGAAGTTAAGAATATTTATAATTGATGTTTCTTTAAATATTTTCTTTAAGTATCTGGTTTTTCTTTCTTTGTACTAAAATTATTATTGTAGAACCTTTATAACTTATTATTATTTATTTGCCTTATGCAGTATCTATATTTAAAGCCCAAATCATAAGATAATAAGGCCGATAGATGGCGAGCGCAAGTTTTGAAATTATAAGCCACTTCCATCAAAACGTACAAAGTAGTCGAGGATGGGTAGGGAATTTGCTACGTTCAACGTTCTTCTTGCATAAATCCGTTTTTGATATAACTTCACACAAGTAGGTTAGTATTCAACTATAAAATGAATAAATTCATTGTCTTGTGAAAAAAAGGGCCCAATCTATTTCAAAACCAATTAGAAAATCCTGTATATTAAAACAAGTATAATCCATGATTTGAACGGAAATAAAACGTAAAATTCGGTAAACGTCCCGAGTTAAAAGATTTATAATTTTCTATCCTTGTAATAAAATACATTAGTACAGGCTATGCAGGTGTAATTTAAGCTAAAGAGAAAGACGAGTGTTTTAAGGTAAAAATGCTAGAAGGTGGCTTGTGATACAAATAAGGGTGACACGCCAAAAAATTTACACACCCTATTATACCAAGAAGGGAAAAAATCTGGCCACCTAATTTACGATTGGGACCAAATCGTAAATCTTAAAATAACGTTACTCTTGGGAGAATTTTACTCGGAACACCATGGCAGAGTATGCCTATTACATCTCTTCGTTTAACGCGTGCTATGTACAATAAGGGGCCCACGCAAAAATAATAAAAAGTTTTAAATGTCGAATTTCTAAACTTTCCCAAGTCCGAAACGTTTTACCGTGTCTGGGACGAACGAATTTATATTATAGAAAGATTTAAAGTAATGGTGAATCGAAACATTCCACTTATATATTAACCTTTTAGAGAGCCCAGCGGTCCTATAAAATCCTACGTTTCTGAACCGGTCCTATATTTTCCTATAATTTCATAAAAGGTCCTATAATATCATATATTTTTGAAGTAGTCAAAAGTTCAAAATTTAGCTCTTTTATGAAGATCATATTTGATTAGACACCGAAATTGAGGAGCTCGCTTTGCTCGGTCAGGATTTTTATGTATTGTGTTTTAATTTAGTTTCTCTTTTCAAAGTAAAGTCCAATTTGTTATTTTTTGAGGTTTTTCTATACTTAGTTTAAGCCAAAATAGTATTATATTTTTAGTCCAACATTATCCAATAAAAACACATTTTTTCTCCTATAAAATCCAATAATTCCGGAAAAAATTTCCTATTTGTCCTAATAAGGAATTTCAATTTTTGGCTAGGCACCCTGACCTTTTACTATGGTCGATTTCAATCTGAAAAGGGGTCGAAATTGTGGTTTGTTATGAGAATTTTGGTCCCTTGCTAGATTGGAAACATCTGTCGATTAGGTCATACAGACCTTGGATTTTACGGTACTCGAGGCTTAATGATGTAAATAGCAGTGGGACAATATCCTACAATACAAACTAAATGCTCTGTTAAAGTAGTTGTAAAGAAATAAAAACAAACAATAATACGTCAGCAATAAATAGTCTGAGGAAGTTAGGAAAATAGAAACGCGCCATGTCTGTTCAGTTTCTATCCATATATCTTTCCTATATTTTTACCGACCCAGGAAAAAAGCAATAACATACGTATTATGTAGTTGTTAGCCCCTTGCAATTTTTGATCCCTAACCCCATTATAGCAAAGTGTCAAAGAAAATTATTCCGCTTGATAATAATTTTTTATTTGGTCGAGAAATGTTAAAATTCACTCCCACTTGAATTTTTCACTTAAAGCCAAGGATGGTTTTTTTCTTTAGCTAGATTGATTTAACACTGTGTACCCGCCTAGAAATCGCGACAGTAAAAATGTCTCGAACGTCACTGCATATCCCCGTGACTTTGAGATGTCTAATTAGATATGTTACACGCCTATAAGCACAAGTCTATAAAGCGTATGAAATTCATAGTCCAATATTTCAAACGCGATTGAATTAATTTTTGAAAGTAACCCAAGGTGGGTTTCCTAGTCATACATATTAAAATAATGACTCGAATGATAGAGACTACTTTTGCGTTAAATGTCAATAGAGTGTTTGTTTTGAAATCCACCAGGCTGATATAACCAAAAGTATATTTGTGAAAACAGTTTTACCTGGCTTAAAATGTAACAGATTTTCTGTCAGGGAAAGGATTTTTGAAATGGGTGGCAACTAGGCCAGGGTTTGAACCCTGCACCCGCCGATCAGCATAGCGTATCGCCTATAATTCACCTTCACCATCGGACCCCACAACGATTACCATTTTAAGATTAGATAACGTTAAATTAAAATTAAATCAAAAATTGTTAAGCATAGAGTAGAAATAGGGCGTCATTAAAATGAAAAGCAAAAATAATTAAGAATACTGTGTAATTAGCCTTCTGAAGAAATGTAAAAAAACAAAAACTATGATCCGTAATATGATGGGTTAACTTATTGATTGGCTAATGTCCATGCTTTATTTTAATTTGGTTTCTATCTCTGTTTATAATTTATGTTAATTCAGTAATATATAAATCTTCGATTTCAAGTATATGAAAACAGAGTTAATCTTTCATGGCAAATTGTTTTCTTTATTTATAGCAAAATAACAACAGGCGAGCAGGACTCTCCTGTTCCAACTGCGATACAACATCAACCACTCTATGGCGCCGAAATAACAATGGAGAACCAGTATGCAATGCTTGCGGACTTTACTTCAAACTTCACAATGTAAGTAAAATCATTTTTAACTGAAAATGGATATATTTGTGAACTGTTACTTAAAAGTACTTAAGCATTAAACTTCATCAGAGAGTCCGTAAAATATGAAAACGAGAAGCCCATCGTATTTATATACGATCGGCTGAAACGACTAAAATTATTGTATGTTTAAGAAATCAGGCGACAATACCAAAAAGTTAGGAATGATCCATCCCAAAAATCTAGCTTAATTATCAACCCAAATTATAAATTGTATCTTTTTGGGGTTAATTGTACCTTTTTGGGGTTTATTGATAATTTTGGAAGATTATCTCAGGAAGCGAGGTGCCAACGGTCCTATGATAGCATATCGTTATTTCCCCATAAAGAGTTTGTTTCATTATGATGTGTTTGTTATTGAATCGGCCCTTATACAAGCTGTCGGTCTGAAAGTTCCTAGTAATTGTCTTATGCATTGAAAGTATTACTAAATTGTCTAATTTAATTAGGGCTGATAGCTCCGTAAAGATTTTAAATGAAAATACACGAAAACCCCTCGAAGGAATGTTTTTACCTCTTTTTCGTTGCTTTGTTCGAAAGTTTGATATTTCCGTTTTTCTTTTGGGCTTGTGAACTCCATAAGAATTAGTTGTAGCATATTAAGATTGGAAACGCGCTTAATTATACAAAAGGTGCCATGAAAAGAATGAAAATTCATATTTCTAAGCGTTGGCTTACATGGAACCTGAAAAATAAGAAACTAATAAGATGATTAAATTCTCTAAACCCTTAAATATCGTTATTTTATAATATAAATTGATGGGTTATCCTACGTTGAAATATGTACAACACCAGCTTCAAGCACCAAGTTTACGCGCGGTCAAACTCGAAACGACATTTAACCCTCCTCCCCCTTGATAGCATTGTCGGTTCGTATTAACAAGCTCGCCCCTGAATTTTAAGTCAATGATTTCACGTCAAATATGGTTAAGACCCGTCATTATAGAAACCATGAAATAACCGAAATAGGGGAATTTTGCTGAGGGTGGAGGGAGAGCAAAAGTATAATGGTAGGTTAGATAATAACGAAATATGGCAGCCCGAAAATTCGCCCCATTCGGTGCAAGGACCCATATCCTTCCTCTACTGGAAAAATAACGTACAAACATTAGATTATAGCCACTTAGCTATATAGTCCATCTCATATTGAGGATGGAGTACTACTTTTAATCTACGGAGTATTTTCACCACGTATCACTACGCTGTTTTTTCCCCTTCGCTGAATTCGCAACGGAGATTTTGTGCAGCCCCCTCAATCACCGGGCAGTGGTAACAATATCCCAAGCATCGGTTTAACCGAGTATACACAAACGATTAACGAACCGCGCTGTAACATCGTGATTACCCTCGCGCGAGTCGAAAGACTGCACTTGTTAGTCCTGAAGGTTTGGTTCAACAGTCTTCATTTTGTATGACTATAAGATATCATTTACGAGGAAGTGGCGTTTAGTTTCTTTGCGAAGTGAAGAGGTTTGTAGAAAATACGGGAAACAATACACTTATAAGCTGTGAGAATTTCTTTGGGGACAATATACGACTGTATTCACCCTTATTCAAAATTCGGAGGTAATATAATAGCAGACAAATCAAAGTTCTTATGTAAATCACCCTTCATTAGCGGTATGTATAGGTGTGACAGTGGTGTCAACTGAAAGACTTCATTTTATCGTGCAACCTCCCATATTGATTTTTCTTTCATGAGCATAGATGAAGCATAGATTATTATTATATGAAATCACTCTGGTTTAATACTAAATAATCTACAGGCTGCTGATCTTTGGAAGTAATACCCATTGAACGTTGGCTTACTTTATGGTCTTTGGTAAAACTGTTGTCTGTTGAACAGTCATTCATTAATTACTGAACGGAAGGAGATTAAAGAAAATGGACCTCAAATTTTAAAATTAAACGTTATAGAGCGCAGATGGTGGTGTAATGTCAGCAACTATTCAAGCCTTAGATAGTGTTTTGGCACCCTTGGGTATTTTCATAACCACTAAAATATGTTTTTCGAAGCGATTTTCCCATAAGACCACAAGCCCTTCCTGAAAACCGATTGGTTCAGAGTAGCGTAGATGACATGTCCTTAAATATTGCATTTGGCAATAGCAAATCAGTATAGACAACAATCTGCTTTCGGGTTAGAAAAATGCAGATCACAAAACATTCTTTACTTTATTACCTGCTCGGCTATGATTGCTAAAATTACGAGCACTAACATCCGTAAACACCTGCGTTTGAAACAACTATATCTTTTCGTCAAAGTTGGTAAGCGGTGGGGCGCGAAACACTCGTAATATCATTGTTTCGATGCGCCCGATAAGAGCCGCATGGTTTTCTGTTATTATAATTTCGCGGTCGAAATTGGTAGCTGGCCATTACGCTACCTGTATAATCACGGCGTAGAATTTAGAACTTTAGAAAAGAGAGCCTTCCGAATTACAGGCGGGTTAGAGCCCGGGGCTAAAATATTTCATTTTTATAGAGACGTAAGTCTTATGATGAGGGGCCACGGAATATCACCGCGACTAAAAGGTCGGATTAGGCCGTTTTACTCGTGGTTTTAATGTACGGTGGGAGAGACTGCGGTTGTAAATGCTCCCGCTGATGCGCGCGAATTAGCTAGTGTAATATTACAAACAAGCTCGGTCGTAAAACCACCGTGCGTTTAAACATTAATCTTAATTTATGGTTTATGAAGTAGCGAAGGCGTAAATTTCAACAATAAAAGGGTTTTTGATAATCGCGGGATTGAAAGGGTTCAATGGAGTTTCGTGAACTGAAAATTTTAAACTAATTTTAATTCAGTAAATACGAATAATTTTCGCCCTTAACAGTTTCATAATCTTGTGCAAAAAAGTGCTGTTTTAGTTGGGGATATTTTCCACACAGAATTAGTTCTAGATAGAGTGTGTTGTAGAATATGCACTGAAAAATATTCAGATCTTAACAGTGATTTTTACCTTTATGCATATTAAAATTGATTAATTAGATTTACTAGGCATCAAAATTTACAAAACAACTTCAAATCAGAGAAAAATATCAATGCATTTTTAACCGTCAAATGTGTGCACGCTATACAGGGTGTTTGTGAAAAGTCCATCAATAATGAAAGGGCGTTCTATGACATTTTGCCGTCCGAGCCACGGTTTTCGAGTTATGATTTGAATATTTTAGGGATGACCCCTTCATTAAATTAGCGCTGTCTTTCAATTTCTTAATTAAATTTAAGGGGTCATCCGTAAATTACTCCAATCATAACTTGAAAACAGTGGCCCGGACGGAAAAATGTCATAGAACATTTTCGACTCAAAATGGCCCAATAAATACGCCCTTTCATTATTGATGGACCTTTCACAAACACCCTGTATACTGTATTTATATATATAAATATATCTTTTCATCAGCTCCCAAAATTTAGGTTTTAAAATTAGTAAACAATTCTTAAAGAAACCCTCTTTCTCATGAAATACAAAAATAAATCACGAAAGTCATGAAATGAAGTCAAATTAACTTAACAAAGAGTCTCCCTGTCCATATGATACACGCATGCGGGCTGTAAAATAATTCCTTGTAAATCCTCATTGTATCAATTTCGCGATGATGATATACTTCATATCCGATGTGATCAAACATAATATAAGCGCTCAATTCAAAAGACTACCTTCATCATACACTATTTATATTCCTTGAGGGAAGAGCACAATGATTCGTGAAATTCGTAAGTCAAGATTTAGGCCTTATTGTTGAATTGGAATCGGGGGAAAAAACTTATAATAGTGTTGTAAAACTATAGAGGTATAATGCGTATTATGGATTACTTTATTCTATACGGTTTTCGAACTTGAGATGAGGGTTTCTTACTAATGGAGTCATTTCCTATTTCACTAGAAATACATAATAGTAATTACAGGGAAATTGTTGTTTGGCTATTATGGATTGCGTAGTAACATAAAGCATGCTGCGTTCGACAGTGCGACGTCTTAACTGTGTAGTTTTCATTAAGGAAATTTTATATTCTATTCGGAAAAAAAACACTCCTTTCAATTTAATGATGGATGGATGGTGTTGTTTTGTCACGTGTGTGTGTAGCTTTTATCGAAGTCAGAAACAAATTGCTCAGTTCAAACTTCAAACCACTTGAATTTCAAAATGTTCTTTTCTAAACAAAACAAAACTGCAACAAGACTTAGTAATTTAATAAATAATTATTGGGCCAACAGACAAATCCGCTCAATTGACGAAGAAACACTTAACACTTTATTAATTTGGTATGCCTTAGCTGAATGTCTTTTTCTTAATTATTTTGAAAATCAGCCCATTTTAAAGGAAAGGTAGATGAGTGTACTTTTTTGTCGAAAACGATTAAGTTAGAGAATGAAAGATGTTATCCTATTGTTCATTCTGTAAAGTTAGTGAATTTCAAGGCAATCAAAGTATTTTTGTAAGAGTAGAAAAATATATTTTAACTATCAAGGCTAAGGATATGAAAGTACCGTAATTTTTAAAACTGTAAATTACCCAAAAGTTAAGAATATATTATCGGTAAAATTTAATACATTACGAATAAATTACCGGTAAATTACCAATAAATTACTTGTAAATTACCAATTAATTTCTTGTAGATTACCAATAAATTACTTGTAAATTACCAATCAATTACTTGTAAATTACCAAAAATTGTACCTAAATTATCAATAAGGTAAACTACCAATAAGTTACCATTGTAAAATTGCGGTGTTATAGGAATCGGTAATTTACGGAGGTATTTGGTAAATTACCAGTAATTTACGCATTTTAAATTACCGACTTACATCTCTAATCAAGGCGCAGTTTGTCCATTTATTAGTTAATGAATCTTTTGATAGCATTATAAACTCAATTCAGCTGTTTTACGTTACGTTTAGTCTTTTGTAAGTTAATGCCGCGTATCATAATACTTACTTGCCTGTAGTAGCCTTTAGGTATTTTCTGCGTAAACAGGATAGACAAAATGAATGGTATACCATGACTAAAACAATATTTTAGTATCGAAGGCTAATTGTACGTTTTACTTTGTACCATTGTGACTAATTTCAACGGTACACGAAGTTGGAGACATAATTCCCAAGAAACAGATCCTCCATCCATAGAAATAGATTAATTCGTAGTTTACTTGTGCTCTGATGCAATAGATCAGTGTTTCCCAAAGTTTTTGACGTTGTGACCCATCTTTTTTGAATGGTAATCAATTAGTAATTTCCTTAATTGGCTTGCCCTGAACTACCAAAGTGTATGGTGAAGACGTGATTTTATAGTGTTAATCAAGATCACTAGATTAAACCCTTAGAGACAGATATAATTTGTAGGCCAATTATGGCTTAAAAGTAACACGTGGTTTAACCTATTTTCATTGATAAGTCTGCCATAAATTAAAGAGAATGTTCTTTATGACAAACTGAGAGGAAAGTGTCAAAGAACATGGGATATACAACATTTAGTTGCTGAGACATGGGCTTCCTAAAACACACATATCTGCCTGTCCAATTTCTTTTGAAGTATTGGAAAATTGCAATAGCCAGTCTTCAATCTAAGAATGCTAGTGAACCTTTTAAGTGTAAGTGTTAAATAGATACCATGCCTACCATGCATGGTAAAGTAACGCTAATGGAATTTGTGATAGTGTTTCAAGATCTGACAGCTTCCAATGGAATAGTTTCGAGTTAAGGGGTATTGTTCTAAATGTCCACTCTTTGGGGTCATAACAACGACACATAGGGGACAATGTTTGGAAGCCCATATCTCCGTAACTAAATGTAGACCAAATGGTTTAAGACACTGTCCACTCAGTTTGACACACTTTTGTTTATGGAAGACGTATCAGAAACACTATGTATATTGTGCCAATTTTGTCTATGAAGCCTATATTAAAAACTTTGGTTTCAAAACTTGAAAAATAATCATGATAATTTTTTCACACATATTACAGAATGTACAATTTTTATCCACCATCATGTTACTTCACGTGAAAAAGATGTTTAAATTCAGCCCCAGAATTGAATTTGATTATAATACTGGTTTACCTTACAACTTCATCTTAATATACTTCTCCTATTTCCTTAAAAGTCGTCGGATGGGGTCTCAGAATAAATCATTTTAAAAACATAGCTGATTTCCCCTTCTCGTTGACGTTATTTAATTATAGTTATCCGTAAAAAGAATACTTTGGGATAGTAATTACTCGGATAATAATAGACTACTGGTACGTGGTTTAGTTAATTTAGTTAAAAACCTTAAAGGTTTTTGTTGGAAAGGATTAATATAATGTAACGAGAGAGGCCGTTCCCGCGAAGAACTTGAAACCCAAAATTATACTTCGCTACTTATTTCATTTCTTTTTAACATGTATTTTTAACTTTTTAAACATTGATACAGGTTAACCGACCTCCAAGTATGAGGAAAGAAGGCATTCAAACGAGAAAAAGGAAACCAAAGAGCAATAGTGCGGCAGCGGCAACAGCAAGCGCAACTGCAGGAGCAGGAAGAAACACAAAATTGCAATCTGGTAAGGATTTATTTTTTATATAATGAAATTTTTATTTATTGTCTTTGAGTGGCTTAGAACAATCAATATTCATATTTAAAAAAAAATATTTTGTCTATGGTAATAAGATCAATAAGAACCGGAATAGTGGAGCTGCAGCTCAGTTTTATCCTTGAACGTTCTCGGGTCGTTAATAGGTTCTCAATGCTAGCTGTTCAAAACTATGCTTTAAAAAAGGCAATCCCTATAAACGAATTTTCAAATTAATAGAAGTCTTCAATGGAGTATTTTATTAATTAAAGCAATTATAGAACAGTTGAACGGGGATTAGGTAGCGAAAGTTAAATGTTCTTTAATGCCGCTTAATGAGTCGGTGAAAAGGAAAAAGCAAGGTTTTTTAATCGAATGTTCTACCAATTATAAGACACCTGTATAGTGAAGCAGCCATGAAATAGCTACGAATGATTTTAAAATTCATATTAGTTTGAGATTTCCATAGACTGTAGGCCAACTATGATATAACACTTCTTCTAAACACGATTTACTCCTTTTAAAACATCTGTTAATTGCATTTTTAGGCAAAGGTTCCGGTGGCTCCTCAGTTAGCGTCGTTTCTAACCATGGAGGAGGTATGGGTTACCAATCATCGGCTATCGTTTCCAATAGGATAATGGATACCTCGGGTAATCCCATGTTGAGTGCGCATTATATTACTCACCAACAATCAAATGACCATCACCGCCACGTTCAAGAATACCGCAACCAGACTCCGGGTTCCGGTAACAGCCCAGTGAGCAACAACAGTGGCGGTGGCGGTATGATGAATATGCATCACGGGGGACATCCATCGCACAGCCCAGATCAGGTTGGCGAGGCCAGGTCCATCTCGTCTCCCGTCACACCTTCTTCCACTCTCTTAACCCGCAACTTGCAGGTACTTAGATTACCGCATCTTACGTCATCTTCAAATCAAAATAACGATAGTTCGCTCTCTAACGATGCTCGTTTATATGCAAATCAGAATCTAATGCAAGATGGCGTTTCGGCGGGACATCGTAGTGTTCTGTACCATACGGGGGAGTCGGGAATGCATGCAGTCGGTCATTCTATGCCTCCTCCTCTGGATTCCGTTATCACCTCTGCGCATGCCCTCGGTTCGCCAGTGTCAGTCTTGCAACAACATTCTTCCTCTGGAGGTAACCACAGCCTTATTTCCGGGATCGGGGCTGGGGTGATTGAAAACACCAGTCGAATCGTAGCTCCAGGGCAGAATCAAAATGATCACCCCCATCATCATTCATCCCCCATGAACCATTAAATTAATCTGTGTTTGGAAATACATAGTTTAATAACAAGGAAAAGTAAAAAAACCAAAAACAAAAGTGAAACAAAGAAATCCGAACCATTTAATGTGACAACTGGAAAATACTTTCTGTAAAAAGACTATATATATGCATAATATAGTGCATTTTTTTGTTGTATTAATTTCAATCATTGACAAATTGAATTCTAAATTAATTGTTGAAAGTTTTAAAATATAATTGATATAATTATAATCGTTGCAATTTTTATACTATCCTATCTCATATTTTCATAACAATTAAAGTAATCGTATTTCCAATAATATGAAATGTTCAGTTACCCCAATAGAACTAACTCACTAGCGGTACAGGATAATTTTAAAGTAGACAACGGTTATTGACGCAATTGCTATGTACAGGTACTTAATATGATAATAATTTTGTATCACCAGCACAGCCTCAATTGCCAAAACTAATCACAATATTACTTCGGTTCCTTACGAAACGGCAATTACATAAGATGAAACCTTCAAAACGAAACGAGCTATGAGCTAATCTTAAAACCTCCAACACGTTACCATCAAGTGGTAATATTTCTTTGATGGAGAAAAGTCTGGAGTGATAACCCCATACCTATAACGTTGCCTCTGTAACCCCATCTATGGCACCGAAGTCCTCCCAGCATCCTCAGCTTTTAGGTAGGGTTGTACAGTACGAGATCGTAAAGGACGCCCCCTCTGTCTTAAAAATAGAAGCTAGTTCTCTTACAAATACAATACTTAACAATCGCCTATACGAAAGGTAGGGAAGCGCGAGGTACACTGGGAGAGTTACGGTTGCCGTAGGTCGCCCGTCATCATTTCCAACCCATCTTACCTCATTTATCCCTGCTATTTGTCCTCTTGAGTTTTATAGCCCTCTGTCGTAATTTTCGCATAGACTTAATGCATAGGCTAAGAATTTTCTTTAATGTTGCTGGCAGATAAATATGAAATATAGGCTCGTGGAAGAATATAAACTAAGATTAGTTCATTAGTAAGTAGCTTAGTAATCGTAGGTGTGGCTCAAAATATAGTAATTACGCGTACGGCAACCTTATTTTATTTCGCGAAGACAGGTCGACAAAGTTTTTCTGCATGTTGTAAAGAAGCCAAATATTGACAAATTGAGTGACAATGAAAAAATGCCCATGTTAGTGTCTTTAGTAATGAGAAATATATTTCGGTTTATAAAAGTCGATACCTTTAAGGTTTTCAATTAGGCCTACTATTACGAATCTTTTTATGGTTTTAACAATAGTTGAAACCAAAATTTTCTTGATTTAATGTGACAGTACACCGAAGCTAATGTGAATGCGAATGTGGACGGTAAAAAGTTTTTTTAAATTATTTTTTCTCTAGTTAAGCAGGATTTTCACTTTCGGTAACTTTTAAAGGGAATTTCTTAAACGTTATAACATCGAGGAACAATGCATTTATTTGGTAATTTTTTAAGTTTCACATTATTTACATTTGATACGCAAAGGCTTTGGGAGTACTCCTCTTTAGAGATCTAAGGGACTCCCTAATGTTGAAGTTGGGCAAAGTAAATATTTTCGCGTTGGGTGAAGAATATTGTCCCTTAAATGAACCGGAGTTGGGAGGGAGGTGAGAGATTTTTATATCTAATACATAACTTTCACGATTACAATTGGTTTCAGATAGCGTCCATAGTTTCCGAATGGAATTGGTGGCATTGATAGCCATTTTTACTTTAAGGAAAATTTCATGAATCGTTTTTCAAAATTCATGTAGTATAGCCCACTCGATCACGACCTCGCGTTATAGAAACCCGTTCAAAGAATTCGATAACAAATTATCAATACTAAAGGATTTGAGAGGCGTTATCTATTCATTTTCCGCGTCATTTTATCTTTATCCATACTCGAAAATTATCCACAGAACTTGCATATTAAATCGTATTATATCCACAACTTCGTTTAAAAATAATTGGTTATCCACTGATTTGTGGATAATGGATAGAAAATGCCGAGCTCTAGTTAGACATGATGTTCTATGGGAAAAGGCAGGTTCTCGGCAATATCATTATCATCTGTTACTTGAAATTTTCATCAAAGGTAAGTTTCAACGTGTTGTATTATAATAAAAAAGTTTAAAAAAGTACTTAGTTTTTTTCACACAAAAGTTAATTTAAAATGTCAAATTATGGGTTCAGTTATTACTCAAATTACCTTTGGTCCTACTGGTTCAAATGTTCCGAAATTTAACTCAACTTTTAGGTGTTTCAATTTTATTAGCTTACATGTGATAAACGCTTCAGAAAACTACGCGATACTGAAATTCTGATTGCAAGTAAACACACCACATTTGAAACTATTTTCTAAGATCGGATCACGGACTGAATGGCCATTGAATAAAACCATTGATATTGATTTAGTGCAAGAATAAGACAGAGTTTCAATACTAAAACCGAAGGTTTTGCCGTGAATGGTAGGAGAAATATCAAGGCGTTTATGACAGTGCTTAAATTCGTTTTTCAAACAAAATAGTTTTGAAGTAAATATGACTAGCAGCTCCTCAGGATGTTTTTCTTATTTTTCGGGCCCCCATTTTTGATCGTTGATTATCAGTAAATCAAGACTTTCAGTTTATATAGACCTAGGCCTATATAGAGATTTTTATGTTTTAAAACTAATTTTTAAGCTTCTTCCTTGCAGAAATTGGTCTTGAAACTAAATGAAACTATAAAGGTCTGAGAACTATAGAAACCATAGCTTTTTTAAGTCGTTTTCATAAAAACAGATAACCGTAATATTGACGACCAACTCGCGCAGGTCAGAATTTGCGCTATTCTTAAGTAAGATACTTGAGACAAGAGCTTGGTAAAGACAGATCAATAGGTTTAACGAATTTACAAATAAACAGTCAACCCTCCCATAAAAACCACATCTTCTTTAACATGATCTTTGTATTAACGTAACTGCTGATATTCATCACGAAGAAACTTTAAACCAGGAAAGGAAAATGGTTGTCCAACGAAACGAAAAAAACACCAAATTATATTTTTGGGCCAACTAATACCTGGTACCATCGCGCATTGCTTCGAAATTGTCTGTAAACCTAAACCATTTTGCCATGATCTTGGATTTAAAAACGTCGGATTTGAAATTTTCTAATATATAACGACGTTGTGTAAAGAAAATGGTTTAAGGCGACCGGAAAATCATTCGCAGTTCATGATTACCGTTACTTGTTCATATAATGCAAGTTTCCTAATGGTGTCAGGTAGAATAACTAACAACACTGCGAAATTATGTCAATTATTTCAATGGGACAATGATCAAATGAAAATCGATCACTTGCCTAGTATCTACATTCTAGCATGAATATTTGAAACTCAACACGTTCTAGTTTCATAAGATTCTATTATGGCGACATTGAGAAGGATTGGAATGGAACACTCCGTCCATTGGTCGCTGGACTAAGCACTCTCACTATACCTGCAAAACGAATATGGTTACGTGTAATAATTTCAGCACTGTGAAGGCTATTGCTTTCAAAGATAACTCGTAATCGATTGAGTATAGTCTAAGGTACATCGTGGACTGCTAAGATGACTGGGTTTTGCCCTTATTATCCCTTAATGACCTGAAAATAAAAAGGATCGAAAATATTCAGGTGTACTATTCGAAAAGCGCGAAATATTGCTCTGTATATGATCATAGCAAGGTGCTAAGAGACAATATACTCTCACCAGTTTTAAATCTTGAACCAAATTAACCAATGCACTTGTCTCAAACCCTACAGACAGCCTTTCCCTCCAACTTCCATCATCAAATGGTACCAAATGTACAAAGAGTGTTTAGCTCGTCTATGACAACACTTGTATATAGTAAAAGCGTTAAAAACAAATTAACTTTCTTAGAACATGGATACTCTGATAATTTACAACCTTGGAAGGAATATAAAACCTTAATTATTTGCTGTATTTTTGTGCTAAAATAGCTTCGTTCGAAGAGTGTAACTGATTGCGTATCACGACCTCGTGCTCTTTGGTTGCATGTCATCCTTTAAATTAAAAACAAACTTAAATTTTGCAACGTTCCCCTCATTAGATGGGATGTCGTTATGAACTAGTTACTATGTAATTTCCAATGATGAAAAGCTTCTGCCTTAAACAAACGAGTTATATTTTTAGCAGATATAAGAATTTACAAAAGTACAAATGAAAACCTGTCCCCAGAGGTGTTTGCCCTTCAGACACAAGCAACATCGTTGGATAATTAAAGACATATTATTATCGTGTTACTTAGTACTACTTTAAATTAGAAGTAATTAAAAAATCATTAAACTATTAAAACTTTAATGACTGTACTGTCTGTAAGGTTCTTGTTAATTATGTAAAGTAGCAGATGTTTGATATCATTTAATTCACTTTTATTTTGGGCGTATCGAATTTAAATATTTATAATTAAATATATTGTTCGGTGGCCGCCCTGCAACTTAAAGAATGACAAAGGGGCCTTACCAAAAAAATGTACATATACTGTACACTACTAGACTAGTCGCGTTTAGTTGAAGTGTTTGAAGTTGGGGAACCGGTGCGATGGAGTGACATCTAATACTTTTAATAATAGATTGCGGTAAATACAAGTTATTATCGTTTTAAGATATATATGGGTATAATTAAATACGATAACGTTTTGCAATTGTAATTAAAATGAGAATTTACAATTGTAATTTTGACGCTACTGAATGTATTAAAAACTATTTTTAATTTTTTTTAAACTAAATGATGACAATAATAACTATGATAATAAATTTTGTTTCTTTCACCTTCGGATTATACGTAAACCTGAATTAATTATGTCACAATGTGGATGGTGGAATGCGTTTCATTCTAGTCGATTTAAACCCATGTTATAACCTGTATAAATTCTCAATAATTTAAAATTGAAATCATATAAAATTTTCTGGTTTTTTTTTGTTGTAACTTTTTATCTTGTTTATTGAATAAATAAAATTATAATTATAAATCGAGAAACGCTGCTATTCATTAATGTGACAGGTTTCAATGGACCATATGAATTTTTAGTTGTGTTGAGAAAAAAATATATTACTATTTTGAGTGTAATTTCGTTTGAATATGGTAAGACCTTGTGTTCCATAGACAACTTTATGTTTATTGGTTGATTGTCATGAAATGCATTTACACGTTGCACCTGAGAACTACCCTCCTCGTTATGGGCTGTATTTCGGTGCATATTACTCCAACATAAAAAGGAGCTGGCTAACTGAGTGCTATATATCAGAATATTTTAACACAGTGAAATAATCAATATAATACCTCTCGTACTATTCCATTTCTCCGTTGTTAATAGATACAACCAGAAGGGGATAATAGAAAAAGTGATCTTAATACAGTTATGTAACGTCATTCTTCCTAAGCTCACCCTTTTTGTTTGCTCTCCCGCTCATCAAATCAAACTTCAGGTGGGCATCGCACCGTAAGGTGAATTCTGTGATTGTTTGGCACTAAATCCCCAGCAATCAACCTATAAACCTCGCCTTGGGTTGGGACAATAACCCACAAGCGTGTCTTGCCAAATAGTTAAGCGCTAATAGAGTAATGATGAGGGAACAATTTATCGCGTATGTGATTCGGTTTAGTAACCTTGCTCCAAATGTTCCGACATTGGTAAGAATGACGTTACAATTACCCCGCTTTGTGATACACTTCTCTCGAAGAGAAGTATTATATACGTCTGATAGAACGTGTTTAATAGAACAGTGAAAAGGGATTCTTCGAACCCTGTTTTCGGAATCCAATTAACTAGAAATTGGGAGCCCTTAGGACAATTAGTCATAGAATATTTTCAACTCAAAATGGCCAAAAGAACCCATCTACTGTGTACTTCGGTCCCACTACTATTTTTGGAACACCTTTTATTTTACCTACCAAGAATCATAGAATAAAATCTGTAAAACATTCCTTGATTTTGTGATAGCGAATTTTAAGCAGATATTTATTATTATTTTTTTTAGTTTATTGAGATTTCCTTGAAAAGTACTAAGTATATCAAAACTTCATTAAAAGCTAATGATATGAAGGATTACTTGGTAACCCTATTCTTTCCATTAAGACCCCACACGTTGGAGACAAAGTCAGCTCCAAAATCATAGTTTACGCAAAACCAAGTATTAGAGTATTTCCAATCCCGGGCCGTATAGTAAAAGAACAACTGGCAATCACGTTCAATTCCAATACAATTAAATCCTAAATACTGTGAAAGCTCAAATTTGACAAATAAGTCGCCCATGTACAAGACGGCGCCCACCCTGTAGTAATAATACCACCCTTAGCTACCAACCTATCTATTTAACTGGTAATTACCGTACACTTTTACAAATTTGAACACGAAAACCACTTTGGTAAAAATAAAAAAAAGGACTTTCCTCTAGAGCCTTTGGTTAATGACTAAGTGAAGTGCGGGTCGGGCGCACGAACAGACGTTTGTAGCTGATGTGGGTCTGTCTACACTAAATACAATATGTATGTACACTAAGTATTTGTAATTTCGGGTTCTTTTTTTACGTAACACGCCGTCACATCCCTCTTAATTTTAGTAAGGGGATACCAAGAATTCTTACGAAGTTCTCTTATAAACACATGCCAATTCCGATGCAACAAGGCGCTTGAGGACAAAAATAACATAAGTTGGAAAAATTAAGTTTTTCTAAAAATCGACTTAAGGATCAAATGTTATAAGCCCTACTCTATTCATGGATTGCAAAATTGCGAATCTAAATTATTCGCTGATATCCACTGAAAGTTGAAATGAAAAAGTAGTTGATAGTCGCCATTAAATTTCCACAAATATTAAAGGGTGTATCTTAAAATCATGGACGAACAATAGTAAAGGACGGATTACAGAGTGAGAAAGTTGAAAAATAGTTGTAAATTCGCCTTCTAGTGGCAGATAGTAGAAAACCGGAAAGAGGGGGCGTATGGGGTAATCAACGTTCTAAAGAGTGACTGAAAAACTGGGGGAGCGACATTAGCCACTTGACTAAAACGGCATTAATGATTGGTTCAACGGATACACGCTGGTTCCAAATTTTTTTCCCTACTCTTTCTCTTTAAGCCTTGGAGAAATGAGATTGCCGAATTAGAATAGAATATTATAATAACAACATATCTTTCATTACATGTCATTAAAAATTGCGTTAATAAAACAATTTTTTTTTGGAAACAGCTGAGCTAACAATACCTGGTTTTGTACAGATGGCCCTAGCTTTTCCCGGGATTTGACTCAGCACTTTTCATAACCATTAGAACCCTTCTCCATTTAGTAAGCTTAACATTGCTTGTTTTGTATCTTAGTATGGGGATAAATGGGCTGCAGTCCGTCCTTTAGCATTGCTCGCCCTAGGACTGTTCACGAGCTCGAGCCAGCTCGGGCTCGTGACGAGCGAGCCGAGTTCGAGCCGAGCCGAGCCGCCACTTTTGCGGCTCGATTAATTAACGAGCGAGCTTTTTTATGGTCGAGCCGAGCCGAGCCGATAGGCATCGAGCCGAGCCGACTCGCGAGCCGGCTCGCGAGCTTAGTCACTGATATAGTGCTTTCCTTTTAGTCTTTATTCTCTCCACCAATAGCGTTCCGTTGTATCTTTACATGAAATAAAGCGTGGGAAAAATCTCTCGTCTCTAACCTTGAGCATATTTTAAAGAGCGGGTTTTACTGAACCACTACATTCCTAAACATGGGATGGCATTTATAGTCATTCTCAAGTTTGACGTTAGTAGTAGCAATTTTTTTTAATCATGTATATGTTAATCGAGCCAGCTCGGCTCGGCTCGATCATTTTCGAGCCGAGCCGAGCTAGAGCCGAGCCAAGACCCAGCTCGGCTCGAGTCGAGCCGAGCCGCCGTTTTTTTGACTCGAGCCGAGCCGAGCTTTTAAAAAGCTCGCTCAGCTCGGCTCGTGAACAGTCCTAGCTCGCCCATGTTGCAATATGGCAATTAAAGAGCCTAGAATCAAGCTCAAGTTTATTTACCGTGTAACATTTACAATCATGGGATGGTTTACTTTTTATGTCTGCACTGGAATCAACATAATCAAAGATTTTAAATACACTCTATTTGTATCAATGATAAGTCTACCATAAACTAAAGGCGTGTTCTTTGGGTCAAATTGAGTGACAAAACTAAAAAACAAACAAAGAACACAGGTTCCAGAAGATTTGGTTACGGAGATGAACGCTTCTAAACATTGATCCCTTAACGTACATCAGCCTTCAATAGTCTTCAAAAGTCATTGAGCCTTTATCTAGCAGTAGTGTACTATTAGTTTGACCATGGACAAACCAATACTGTATTGGTCAGTCCATGGATGGACAGAAGTATGCGTTCCCTAGTAAAACTCATTACTACACATCGGCGTGACTATTTCTTTAAATTAGAGACCGATATCTCTGTAACTAAACGATGTGGACCACACGTTCTTTCACTCTTTCCACTCATTTTGACCCTAAAAACACACCCTTTAATTTATGGCAGACTTGGCTGAAACACCCTGTATTTGTGTAGAGTTGGTTGAAATTACTTTGATCTAGAATTCAGTTTTATGATACAGCAGAAAATTAAAAACCGAATAAAGTATGTGATGTTTCATAACAGTCCTAGGCTGCTCAAGTCTGTCTCAGATGGCGACAGTCTTACGAATTTCTCATTTTTGTTCGCATTCAACATTTGTCAAGAATGCCAAAGTGACTCAACGCTATAACCTTTCTATATGCGTAAATCGAAATTTTTCTTATACAAATAAAACCACTATTACACGTGATACTTTTCACCTTCAAAAACTTGTTCAGTTTTAGTTTGGAATGAGAATTTCTTTCAGGATCACGCATAATGTTGCTTTTGAAGACAGAAATTCACAAATATATTAAAACCGTTTGCGCAAAGTATGGATGCCATAGTTTTATTCCAAAAGGTGGCTGTGGAAGCAATAGAGATGTGAGTCGGTAATTTACCGTCCGTAAATTGCCGGTAATTTACCAAATACCGCGTAAATTACCGTTTTATATCTTACCGTAATTTTACAATGGTAATTTACCGGTAAATTACCAAACATTTTTACTACGCATTAAATGTTCATTTTACACTTAAATGATCAGTCATTTCTGTGTTTACTTCCAAAATGACTCACCAGGCGCCATTCGCTAGTCAGTACTTACAAAGTTGCGCTAGAAATTAGTCTTTTAATAAATCATTAATTAGAAATCAGATTAGAAAGGTCACGGCTGCCGTCTTTGTAGCAAAAGCCGCAAATACGTGTAAAGAAGTCAGATAGTGCTCACAATTAAACTTTGTTTTAAGTAATGCATTGTAAGCACAGGAAAATATAAATTACCAAAAATTACCGACTGAACGGTAATTTTTGTTTTCCCAAAATTTCAATCGGTAATTTACCGGTAATTTATCGGTAATTTACCCGGTAAATTACCGTTTTTAAAAATTACGGTAATTTCACATCTCTAGGAAGCAACTAGGATTAAGCAAAGTCGCTTATATCTACATGCCATTTTCTATCCTTTTCGATTAAATTATACAATTGAATTATTAATCTACCCCAGAGAAACAACTCGCAAAGGGGAGGCCGCCATCTTAGGTTTAATCCCTCGCGCCATAAGGCAAACACCAGACCGAGGTTAGCGAAATCGCACTGCCTCTAGCGATGCTTCTTGGCGAGAATGAAATAACCTATGATGGTGGCCTTCCCTCCGGTGTGCTTGCTTCCTTGCAAGAATAAATGGAATGGTCTATATACGTTTTATAAGTGAAATTTTGGGGATAAGGTGCGAATTTATGTTTTAACTAATTTCTATTTTTACTGGAGAAATATGTTGTGCTAACGCATATTGTGCACATACCATTATAATAACATAAAAGTTTTCCTAAACGATTAAAATATGCCTTGTGCTCTGAAATTTTACGCGAACTTGTTAAATTCGTGAGAAAAAAGAAATGATTGAGTTACGACATTTTGATGCTTTAGTCGGAAAACACAAAATGGTTGAAACAGCGGAGGGGGAAGGGGGTTTAATGTAACTTACTCCCCTCACTCGAAGCCAAATCCGTTAGAAGCAGGTGACGAAGAGAAAATATCAATGACAATTCGGCATGATTTTAATTAGGGGTTAGCTTAATAGATAAAGGATATAATAACTATACGGCACCCCTGGCCAAGCACGCTAGACGGGTGGGTGAGCTCGTATCACGCGATATCACAATTCTAAATATCTGTAAAATTTGTTATCAAATAATTAAAGTTAATCGTTGCCTTTATTTTTATTATTTTTCTCTTTCATCGAGCTTAAACATTGACTGCGTATTCGAGCTTTCGATCAGTTGCTCCACAAGGATCAGAACCTTTTAGAACAATTTAGTAAAGTCCACATGCAACAATAGTATAATTTATAATTATGAGTTGGCTAGTTAAGTTAGCAAGAAGTGATATCTAGTTTATTAGGGAGAAGGTATAAGATGCCTAAGGAGGCAGGGCTATTTCGCCTCTCCTCAGTCGGAAAATACATAATTTTCGTCATTCGCGTCGCGCTGACGTGAGTTTTCAAGAACCAATGAGATGCTGGTTGTCATTTAGAGGCGGGGATTAACTCCGGACCTACGTTTGGACTGGAGATAAAGCCGGAAATGTGGCGAATGTATACCTTCTCCCTAATAAACTAGATATCACTTCTTGACTCAGTGAATACCCTAAGGAGTATGTTTTTCCATTAACAAGCGTTTTATACAAATAATATACTACAGGCCCTGTGAAAAACATCCGTAATTAAGTCATGAATCCCTTCCGTCTAGTAACAAAACCACATCACACAAACTACTACCCTTCGTATTGCTATTACCATAAGTTTATAAGATATGTTCCATAAGATTGTCACTGGTTACTGAGAGCTTGTCACGAAGTGACGTAGGTGACACGTCATAGGTGAGACGTTATGAAAGGCTTAGTACAGACTAAATAGGAAGATGGACTGCTAAACCGAGTGTAGTCAATTCTCGCCTTGTTCTCGAACTAACTCTCGGCAAGTCTCTAGCATTACGAAGTGTAGGTTGTGTCAAACTATCTTGTATAAACCTAAGGTATTACATATCGCTGAGAGACTATGATGGTTCTAGATGATTACCTTAGAGTCACAAGGTATAAAACGACGGGGTGATATGTACCCTTCCAGACTCACAATTTTTCTAAAGAGCAACCTGGATTTTAGCAGGTAAGCATCCTGTCTTGTCCGGCCATGACTAGCATTCCATAGACATACCACACCATTAAGTCAGATTGGCACTTGTATGTTTGAATAAGGACCCCAGTTTATTTTATTGCCCGGGGGGGGGGCTATAATGGTGTTAAGAAGGTTCTGTATAGGACAAGGCCCAATGAGTAGAGTACAGACACTTGCATATTTTATTTTTTAGTAACTGTCAGCCTACGGTTAATCGAATGGGTATGGTTTTAACAAGTTGACCGTGAATTCCATACCCTCTGAATGTAACCAAGAAGTGATATCTAGTTTTTTAGGGAGAAGGTATAAATTTGCCACATTTCCAGCTTTATCTCCAGTCCAAACGTAGGTCCGGAGTTAATCCCCGCCTCTAAATTGCAAACAGCATCTCATTGGTTCTTGAAAACTCACGTCAGCGCGACGCGAATGACGAAAATTACGTATTTTCCGACTGAGGAGAGGCGCAATAGCCCGGTCTACCTTTACGTCCCCCCTTGTATTGTGAAAGGGGGACTGGGACTATGTCGCACGAATACTTAGGCATCTTATACCTTCTCCCTTATAAACTAGATATCACTTCTTGGTGTAACTGAATGATTAATATTTTGACTCAAAACTAATTGATAAGTTTAGAGGGGCTACTTCAAAAGAGGAACAAAAGAATTGCGCCCCTTGTGGTTGCCATAAATGCTTCAGCAAAAACTGCTTGCATGTAGACTTAAAAAAATGTATCGAAGCGCGCGCCAAAATATAAGGATTGTATCTACATTCTTATCAATGGGCAGGTTTTCCGACAAATAACTTTGATTATTTATTTTTATCTCTAAAACAATGAGAAGAGACGGTTATTACGTGTCTTTTCGATATCAATTTGGGCAAAGTTAAGATAATGAAAGTCGAAGTTAAGTTCAGCCTGGAAGAAATAAGATATCTGCAAAAACAGCTGTGAATTCTCAAGTCAGTATCTAAGCGTATTTGAACCAAAAAAATATCTTGCTAAAGGCCTAATTTTAAAACGTTTTTAGTCCGTATGCAAAATTATCGATAACACTCTTTATTGCGCGTGTATATGTATAATGCCGAATCTCTCAAGTTGGTGGCGACATCTAGCGACATAAAAGGCTTACACTTCCTAATGATTTCAGTGGTTCTCGGAAGATACAAGAATGAAAGAGATTTTTTCCCCCTAATTTTATGAAACCCATGTGAGTGGTCTTTAAACAAGATGAAAATAGGGCGTAAACCGTATTAAAGACAAAATTAAAAAATATATATTACTCATGAAAGATCATACGTATGTCTGACCATAGCATTAAAGAGCTACGATAAGCAATGCTTCTAAGGAGTCCTAAAAGTGGATGCCTGAGAAACTTAATCAGTTTATTGAGAGGTTAGCATGGTTCAAGCGTCGCGAACTCTCCTATACATCCTTGCACAGTGGGTACAGGGAGATGAGAATTCTCTGTGACACTTCTAAGATTTCTTGATTGTACATTATTAAATTACTTGCAAAATACTCGAGATTCGTAGAACAATAATTAAAAATAAAAGAACCATATATGTTAGGGAAATAATATTTGATCGAGAGAAGGCTGATTACTGCCATAATTTAATGATTAAGTTGACTGTTTACAACAATGTGATGCATGAAAAATATTCCACACCATTAGCTGAAACACATTGCTGATTGGTTGAAACGTTGTGGAGGTGTTGCCCTCTCTTCTTCCGTTGCTAAGAAAATCCGTGTGTGTAGAGCGAAGTACGCAAAGTGTACAAAAACGATAATGTGGACATACGTTAACATCTCTTTGGCTAAAAAACGTTCACTAAAATCATCTAATAAGCCGTTGTATACAGGGTGTTTCAAAAAGGGCTATTTTGAATCGAAAATATTCTAATGGCCACTGTTTACAACGTGCGCAAGGACGGCAAAATGTCCTCTTCGATAGGAAATCGAACAAAGAAACCTAACCATAATTTCTGAAGGATGTCTCAGAAACACCCTGTATATGAACAGGAGCATGCAAACAATCTACCATTTCAAAAATTACAAGCACAGTAACCAATCTCACACGGACGAGGCCACCATTGGGGTATTCTCTCTCTCCAAGAAGCAGCGCGAGATGCAGTGAAAGTCGACTTGCCTCCCGCGTGTAGTGAACTCGGGGTCCGTCTGGCGTTGCATCTTGGGGAGAGGGAGAATACCCCAAAGCCAGCCTGGCCACTTTGAGTTGATTTCTCTGTATATATTTTACGAAATGGTCTATGACGCTTTAATTATAACGCCACCGGTATTTTTGCACTAGAAGTAACTTATCTGCTGGCGTATCCCGCTAATAAACAGGGTGTTTCAGATAAGTCTGCCATAAATAAAGTGGGTTGTTCTTTTGGCGATTTTGAGCCGAATTGGTCAAGACATTTTGCCGTCTGGGCCACTGTCTTCAAGCTAGGATTGGAGTATTTTACGGATTTTAATTAAGAAACTGATTTAGACAATGATTTCTAATTTAATGAAGGGGACATCCCTAAAACACTCAAATCATAACTCGAAAACAGTGACCAGGGCGGCAAAATTTCAAAGAACATTTTCGGATCAAAATCGGCTAAAGAACACTCCCATTGCAGACTTATCAGAAACACCCTGCATAATGATGTTTTGATTACTTCACGACTTTATTTCTTACATATTATCCTACATATATATTTGAGAAGGTTATTTAGATTTTGTTTGTAGGTTTGTTCTTTATGAACAGTCTCAATTCGTTATCAAAGGGTCGTAGAGAAGGGAACTAGCCTAACCTGGCGGCCCGGCCCCTGTAATGTTTACATTTCCTAAGGCATTACAGGAATGGTCTATTGTAAATCGGAAAGTTATTTAATGTTTTTATATCATTGGCATCGTATAATGAATAAATATGAATTTCGTGTACTGCAAGGAATAGACCATTTCGGAAATTGCATAGAGAAAAACCAACACAAAAGGGCGAGGACGCCATTGGGGTATTACCCCTCTCGTTAAGAAGCACCGCTAGAGACAGTCTCTCACGTGTAGTGAACTCGGGCTCCGTCTGGCGTTGCTTCTTGGTGCGAGGGAGAATACCCCAACGGCGCCGTCGCCCCAATGTGTTAGTTTCTCAGTATGTAATTTCCGAAATGGTCTATGTGACTGTTATGATAGGTCTTTGACTTTGATATGATCGTAAAGCTGTTGAAGTTCGGCTCCGGGATTTAATATATCATGACACATTTCGTTTCCATGATATGATTTACGTGCTGTCGGAAACGCTATGATATATTGTAAATTGCCAAAACATCTACAACTGCATCGGCATAAAATTCAATACTCAACTGTTGACATCCATTTTATGATTTAAGGTAGAAGTTCATCTGAAGGGTTCAAGGTTCAGCAGAATTATTCCAAAGTATGGCGAATATAATCTGGATTCGATATATTGTGAAATCAAATAAAAGATAATTCCTCATCTTGTTTTTTTTTAATTGGATGCAGAATTTGATATTTCCCTCTGTAATTTACCAAATACTGCTGTAGTTTACCGATTTATATAGCCTACCACGGCAACAGACCGATTTATAAATAAAGTCTATACAAATTAAAAACAGCATCGAGGATGCCATCTATATTGAAGTTTTTAAACTTGTTATTTCCCTAACGAGGAAGAAGATTTGATTAAAATGGGTGGACTTTGTGCGGCTACTGAAGTACACGGGTTAATTTGAAAAATTTATTGGCAGGAAGTAACTCTAGATCATTATCCCCTCTGAATCTTTAGCTCGATATTTAATTGAATATTCGTAACACCTTGCGAAAGATGGTCCAATAACGTGACCGAAACTAGTCGAGTTTTTAAGTAAAATTTTCTTGGGCACTTGAAATAATCGTTGTTTTAAAATCAATATAGAGAAACTTTTATGCTCCATGTTAATATGTTTCCCTATTTTATGCCCTCACACAGATGATTAGGCCTATTGTAGAGTTGGCTTTGTGTGTGGTATTTATTTACGCCGCCCTATATATACAAGAACTATTACTAGAACTTAATTACTTGAAATTAATTTAAATTATTAGAACCTTTGGGGGGGGAATGTTACTATACCATACTTACTATAAATAGCCTACAAAATTATAATTAATTTTTTCCGAAAATCGCAAGTATACAAAGTAAATTTAGCCTTTCATGACTTATGGGAATTTCACATCTTTAGGAAAACCTCATCTTAACATAAATCAATAAAAATCAATATGGGCATGTCCGATGGTATAACACGCAAAATAAAATTGTTTTGGGCAAGGTTAGTCACTTTTGCTATCAGGCAATGGTATTAATCTCAAATATTTTATCGGAATACCGGTGGTCCTACTAGTTCCAAATTTAGACGACCACAAAATCCTGCATTTCCTGTAACAACCATAGGATAGCCTTTCTTAAAATAGCCGCAACAGCATAAGTTAGAATTTTCATTATTTCTCAAAAAAATAAAAAAATAAATAAATAAAATATAAATTGCATTTTGAGAAATTGGCCATATCTGCTACAAGAAGTTCATCGCACTTGTGGCAGTATATAGAAAATATCCGTAAACACTTTAACTCTATGTCTCCAAAATAACGTTTATATATCACCTATTTAAGATCAAGAAAACATTATTCTAGTTCCAAGAAAAAGAACCAGAACATTCCTCATCCCTTTCTTTTTTGCAGGTAAAAGGGAAACATTGTCGCCAAGCATCTTGGAGCCAAAAATTTTGTCCCAAGAGAAGGCTTGAGAACCTTAATTCTTTTAGAATGTAAAGCTATTTACTGTAAGCGTAAAGCTATCAATTGTCCGGTACAGAAACTACTCATTTATCTCATGAATTCAAAACGAGCTCTCTGTTTAAAAAATGAGTCTTGTTTATTTTCAGTAAGGATGGTAAGTTTTGTTACCAATGCTAATCGCAATTGGTATCAGCTAGGCAATATGGATAAGCATCACTTTAGGCGAAACGGTGGAATATTTGTGGTAAACTTGAATGAATTCATGGCATTGTATATTTTTCTGGAAATAAGGTATTTTTGACAAGGGCGCCCGACCAACAACAGTCTTGGTAAGCTTAAAGTGGAGGTAGGAAACCCCAACCTCATCACCCACGTGTCTTGTCGTGTCTTCGATCGGGCCGAGGAATCATTTGGAGGGAATCTCTGTTCCCATCTTGGGACACAACCAGCTAGTCTTGGTGAACGGTGGTTTTTGGTAGCGAACACCGACGTAGAGGCGACAGCGAGCCGCCAAGACGGGCGCCGATATCCAAAGGACCCCCTCGAAACGCCAAGGAAAATGGGACCCAACACCGAGCTCGAACTACGACCACTTGGAGAGATATTTAACGCAATACTGTTGTTTTGGCCTTCTACACTGTAACGCCCGCCACATTATTGGGGAGAACGAATGTAGCTAGAGTCGCGAGGTACCGAGACGACTGCTAAAGATAGGGGACTTTTTCGGGGAGTGGTCGCTAGTCGTGGTGGCCACCGAGAGAGAATAGAGTGGCGGAAGGGAGTAAGGTGGGTGGATTTGGACCTTTTCTGACACGGAAAACCACTTAGCAGGGTAATTACCATTTTTATACCGGCCTGACTCGAGTATAGAGAAAGAAAAACGTTCGATGGAATTTATATTCTGGGAAGAAAGCCAGACATTTTGCCTAAAAACTATTAGGAAATTTTAATTGAACGAAAAAAAGCGATGTCCCTCTAAGACTCCATCTCAAAAATCCTTTTAATTTAATATGCAAACTTATGTTTCTAAAGTAGATTTATTGATTAGCTTTGATCGCTTTTAGTGATAAGGAATCCCGGTTTTCGAACTTTATTCTTTTTTTCAACGAATGTTTAAGCAAGTATTGGAATTTTCGAAATTTGTACATCTTTACATTCAATTCTCAAAGTTCTCTTTATGCGTATTATTTGAAGTTTAAGAGAAGACTAATTTTCTTAGTATTTTGAATTAATTAAGAGTTTTAAGTCAATCAAACTTAGTGAAATTGTAAAACTTGTGATAAGCGTTTCCCCATCTCTATATTTTATTGCTTCTAGCTAATGTTTACGTTGTTATTTTCCTAAATTATTTTAGTACTGAATTACGCTCACTTTAGTAATAAAAGAGCGATTAAAAAGAACTTGGGTTTTATCAATAAATTGGTTTTGGATAAGATGAGACGAGAGAATGAACAAAATTTCGAGATGTTAAAAGGTTATCTGTCATTCAAATTTGTATTCAATTCGATTACTGGCAACCATAAATCCATCATGATTAAAATCTTACTGAAATTTCGATTTTTTTACTAGTATAAATTAGAAGAAAAAAATATTTAAAATAAATTTTTTACCGTGGTTGATTTTGAGGTTAGTAGAAGACTAGGTATCAGACTATAGAAGACATTGAGGCGCATATGGGTTAAAATAATTGCCTTAATATTGAAATAAGGTAATTTATCGATTAAAATTTTGGGAAAATTTCAAACGACCGTTTAATGGTAATTTATTTTTCCAAGTTCTTATAGTCTATTAAACCACGTTGAATTGCGGGAACTTTATGCCTAGAGATGTGAGTCAGTAACTTACCGTCCGTACATTACCGGTAATTTACCAGATATACCGCGTAAATTACCGATTTATATCTTACCGTAATTTTAAAATGGTAATTTACCGGTAAATTGCGTAAAATACCCCGGTAATAAGCCTGTGAAAATTTAAAATACCTTAAATTACGGTAGTTTTTGCTATTCCAAAATTTTAATCGGTAATTTACCGATAGTTTTTAGTTAATTCACCCGGTAAATTACCATTTTTAAAAATTACTGTAATTTCACATTTGTATCTATAGCTTAGAAAAACTGGACTCAAGTTAAAAGTAAATTTTTTTATTGCCTTTTGCCCCAAAATTGAAAAAAGGGTGGTAATTTACCTCTAAACTGTAAAATTATATAACTCGGTAATTTAAGGTTGTATGTGTAAATTACCGGTAAAATAGGGACGGTAAATTACCTACATTATTGACCATTTCGGAAATTACATACTGAGAAACCAACACACGGGGGCGAGGCTGCCATTGGGGTATTGGAGCTCCTCTCGCCAAAAAGCACAGATAGAGGCAGTGCTAGTAGGCTAGCCTCCCGCGTGTATTGAACTCGGGCTCCGTCAGGTGTTGCTTCTTGGCAACGGCGGCCACACCCCTGTGTGTTGATTTCTCTGTGTATAATTTCCGAAATGGTCTATTCCTATGGTAGTAATTCTCCTTGTCGGTTTGCAAACACCTTTTATTTAGCCATACTTCACTCGACGCAAGATTGAGTGTGCAACGCTTTAGCAGTCAAAATAAGAAACGTTTTAGAATTCTTGACGCGCTCTTGTCAGTATTTGTTACTTTGGATTCGGCTATCTTAGTATTCAAAGGCTTAGTATTCAGCGTATGTGCGACTCGTTTTAAGTCGTCTGCTCTCACGCCTGAACAGGGAAATGATGGCTATAAAACCCAATAGACCTTTTCGGTGTAGATAAGGGGGTAGGCAACCCTCAGTATCGGGACATACAACGAGATTGATACATTGCACTCCCATGTTAAATGCGAGATGGAAGGCATAATTTTACCCCCTTTTCCTCTTAGTTACATCGAAATGGTCTATTGGTCGATACCTTCGTACCACTTATAAGAATAAATGCATTTGAATACTCCTGTAAAATTTGATTATGTAAAAATTATTTCCAAAAAGTTCAATTAATCAATGATAATCTAAGTTCAGAGACCTTTAATAAAATCTTGAGTTTGAAAAATTTAATGCTAGATACTTGAATAAAAATTACAAAAAAATATATTTTTTTACAAAATTATTTTAGCAACCCATGAATATTACGTAAATGTACCCAAGTTTGGTAAAAATCATGCTATGCCATAACCAGGGGGGCTTATTTGCTAAAATTGGAAGACAGGATTTTATCTGTAGAGCTGAAACTGATTAATAATTAATCTTCAGTAATTATAGAAGAAACTCCTTCCTGAATCCGCCTTATTCGTCCTAGCAAGGCCGCAAAAACTTTTGACTTATCTTTTTAAACTTCGTCAAAAACGCTTCTTTTTTTAATGTTTTACTCGAGATTATATTTAATCTCAATTTCACGACCAAAAACGGGTGCAGATCAATTCAATTTAAATATTTTTTTAAGAAAAATTAGGAGTTAAAATTTTTAAACTGTCAAAAACATTTCTCCCCCAAAATATTCAGTATTTTTTATGCAAGTCTAAAAAGGGCAGTGTGGGAAATTCTTAATACTTGATAAGATGTTATATACCCCTGGATAAGCACTTCTTTTTGTATACATGTATCCACAAATTCAGTTTAATATAAAAGCGAAGGCATGCGCATTTTAGGGTTAAATTTAAAAAGTCAATTAGCATGCGTATCGAGAAACTATGATAAATCGAAGGGTGTCAGAAAATTCGATAAGATGAAGGGAATGGGGAAAAATCATTAGACGCCCGCGGGATAGTTACATTACGTAAGAACATCTAGGGTGCGGGCTAGATAAATCTCATGGATTCTTAATTTAATTTAATATGAAGATAGGTCGAACCAGAAACATTACAGTCTATATACATAAAATAAGAATTCTCTGTTCACTCACGTGGTCTTTCGAAAATAATGTGAAATTTTTTAATAAAATATTTGGAATGGAATTAAATCCTGTATTATAATTTTTTCAAATAGGTCTTAAACCATAAGTTTATAAGATATGTTTAATAAGTTCGTCTCTGGTTATTGAGAGCTTGTAATGAAGTGACGCGGGTGAAACGTCTAAGATTCTCGTAAAGTGATGCCTGGTGAGGCGCTGTCAAAGGCTTAGTACAGACTAAATAGGAAGATGTATGTGCGCACTCAATTCTCGCTTGTCGTTCTCGGACTCAGTAACTCTCTAGAATTACGAAGTTTAGGAAGTGTCATACTTATGGAACATATCTTATAAACTTATGGACTTGATATTTAATAATCAAGTCTTCAAACTGATAATATTAATATCTGAACTTAACCAATTTATTTGCTCGATTTCATCTTGCGTACCTTTTTCTTTGGTGCTTTTTACGATTGATATTTTACTGAGTTAGATTATGCGGTTTCTTTAGGAGAACGTTATCTTAATATCGAATACGCTTGCAGAATGGAATTTTTTCGGTTGATTAAAGAAAAATTATTGAATAATTTCAGTCTAATTTGGGAGAAAAAATATATCACTGTGTGTATCGCATACATACACCTTTATTTAATTTAAGAGTTATAAAATACTTTTTTCGGCAAGAAAAAACCACAACGTTAATTATGATGGTGCAAAACTGCTAAACGGTTTCTTACATCTCCGAGTGACTATGACATCACGGAGAGGTATTACACTGAACGTGTCTGTCACAGCGTTCGCAGTTGGCAAATCGGAGTAAACTTGTTCGCTTATTATCACTAGGATAAAGAAGTCCACGGCGATTGGTTAGGGTTACGGGAAACGTCTAACCTCCCAATGTCAGGGCTTAAACCAAGGCTTCACGCAATTGCGAGTTTTCTTATAATTTTATGGTGAAACAATCGCTTTATATACTAGAAATTTCCAAAAATTGTTTTAGAGGCATACGCTTGAATTCAAACGTCAACAATACCTATGTTTAAAAGGATTTTAGGAATAAAGTTTCTTATAACGATTTAACTAACATTAAGGTAAATAAATGACGATTAAAATAATTAATATCAATTATATTTATTTAATTATTTAAGAAAAACCTCTTAATTGCGTCTCGACTCGGAGAGATTTATTTTAGTCTCCCAACTTGTTTTTATTTAATTTTTTAAATGGGTTAATTACTAATTGGATTAAGGTGAAAGAAACTTTTCTGCTATATAGTACGGTGGGAAGTCAGAAGGTAGGTGTTTTTCGATAATTCAAAGTGAACCGCATATAGTAAAGAGTGAAGAGTGAATAAATGCAGCCATTTGAACCGTTAGTCACGTTTGACTTTATCCAGGAGGACCATTTTTTTTGGAAAATATCCATTAGAGCCAAGGTATTAAAGGTAACCGAGCAAAAATATTTGGGACCCCTTATCTTCCAGAGAGCCATTCCTTTCCCGAGCCAAGTTGTTCGAGTGTTAGAACGTGATGAAAAAAAAAATGAACGTCAGAGGGACACACAGTGACTGAAAGCAGTTCAGAGTACAAGTTGTGAGCATAGTCGATTTAGGTCTTAGTCCATAATATAGGCGAAAAAAATTAGCTACCTTACTTGCTTCAAGACGAAACTTCTGACACTAAAGGTGTCCAAAATATTTAAACCTTATGGTCAGTTTCTATAGCTTAAATGAAACGTCTTAATGTCTTCGATTTCTTAGGTTTTCAATTTAGTTTTGACGAATCAAGAGTTATTTGAAATGTATAAGCTTAATTTATCAGTTGTTCTTTGCTGAACCTTGAGGTGAAAACCTTGGGACTGTGACCCAAGGTCGATGGTTCAAACCCACCCTGAGGTGTTAAGTAATTTTCGCTTCAGGGTTTCGTAAAGTAGTTTTGAAGATTTAATTTTCGAAAAAAAATTATTTGATCATAGATATCTTAAATTAATTTTCAATATAATCTATTAAAGAAGAAATTATAAACGAGAGGGCGGGGTTTGAATAATATAATTCCTCCAAATCTCAACTATTGGAGTTTAAAACACGAATTAATCAGTCATAAGATTTAATTTCTAACTTTTTTCGACTGAGTAAATAGAACTTGAAGTAAATTTCTGATGCTTACTACATCAAAATTAGCGTTAGATTTGTTTCTGTAGAGTTAAGAATATACCATCTATTAATGCTCTTGCATGGTATTTTTTACATTCTCAAAAGTGAAATTTTATTTCGCCACTGTATCCAGCCTGAGACACCGTTTCTCAGACTTTGGGCCCAAATTCTCGCGAAATGACGTCACTTTTCAAATTCCTCCAATCCGCCATCGCTTATTAAAGGGCGCGTAAACCAAATTACGCGCAATCTGCTGATAAACAGTTCCATCTAGGTTTAAACTTTGTCAAGTCCCCCTAAAAATAGCACCATACACTGGCTTTGAGATAAATAGTAGGCAATTACTAAATAGCGCACATTTTGTTATGTAGTTAAAATTTCAATAAGCACTGTAAGATAGTTTTCTCTGTGTATGTCTTTTGAACAACTTAGGTGGGCAACTCATTTTGAAAATCAAGCCGTAAATGTTCATAACTTCGGAACATAATACTAGAGATGGGCCGATACCGATGCCATATCGGTATCGGTACCGATATTTGGCCTTAACCGATATATCGGTATCGGTTAAAAATGAACCGATATTTGTACCCGATATTTTTTGAAGAAAATAAATACTTATGTTTAGAGTAGATGACGCCCTAAGACCTAAACTCTGAGACAGCACAGTTTTTCATCTATTTTTGGATAACGTAACTAGTGTCTAAAATGTGTTTTTCGTATGATAAGCCAGTTTTATAGTTTCAAGTACCGAAATTGGATCGAGAATCATCAATAGAGATGGGCCGATACCGATACCATATCGGTATCGGTTTGATATCGGTTTAATCGAAGGATCGGGTAAAATATCGGTATCGGTACGTATCGGTTTCCCAAGTATCGGATCATATCGGTATCGGTTTAAACTGGTATCGGCCCATCTCTACATAATACGTTAGGACCTAATCCGAAAGTAATTTTTTATTTTCACTTCACGTGATGACGTAATGGATGGTTTAGGTTACCCTTCCCTATATTTTATGGTTAATATATTTTTCCATTCAAATTAACATTAAAAGAATAGGAAATTACATAATTTTTGAAAACCTGTTGATTTTGGCATTACTTAACAGTAAATTAGAGTTATTTTGCGTATATTATGAACTAGGCCTACTTCTTGAAGATTGAATGAAACGTAACTTATATAACTTTTATTAACTTCACTTTTTATTTTTTATACACGAAATAAGATTAATTTCTTGCGTTTTAAAATAAAGTTGAACCCTCTTAAACTCGGAAAGAAGTCCCAGCCATTGGGCGTCTGCTTGTTACGAGCATGCAGGACTTTATATACATGCGTGTCTTCGTATTAAGATGACTTTCAAATATTTCATCCAAGATGAAGCAGATTTTTAAAACTTATTAAGAGATTAATTTGGATTTTTTAATCCTTAGTATAGAGTAAAAAACGTAGCAAAGTCAGCTGGTTCCGTATTAAATTTTGCAAAAGTCAACGATCGCAAACTGGGAAGTAGTTTTCGCTGGATATTTTACTAAAAGAAAAAAAAAAAAAAGATCAAATGAAGATATTTCACCCAAAATCCAGTATTTTTTTTTTTTACTATTTTTATTTAGTTGAATTTTTTTTTTAATTTATTTGGTTCATTTCGGGTGTTTCTTTGATTAGTTAGATATGAAATTGTAGTAGTTTTTTCTACTAAGCTTGTAAATTACTCTTTCTAAAAATACTACTTCATGAAATTTATATAAGTCACATTTCAAGGACGAAGTTTAAAAATGTTGCAATTATTCATACTTTTCCAGCATCACCGGAACTCCAGGATTGAATTTTGTTTAAACATACGTCTATTATGTAAGGTCCCCATAAGTATGAGTCCCCAATTAGGTCCTATACTGCCGGCATTGTACTCGTATTAACATTTTGAAAATTTGGCGGGTACGATAAAAGCGCCATCTACAGTTCCTAGGCTATTTGCTTATACCGGAAGTTAGGATAGGACTTTCAACTTTTTCACCAATTGGGTAATGGCGGCGGTTCGGCGCGTACCGTTTACATTGCTGTTTATTTGGTAAAATCTTGTCACATATTTTAAATATAACGGCGGAGACAAATAAAAGCGGTCATTGTCATTTTTACGTGGAGGATAAAATTAAGTTACAAGATGAAAACAAGCTCCACTTTCAGTTAACTGTCTGAGGTAATTTCTCTGGCAGTTTTTCTTGATTAGACTTCAAATGGCAAGGCTTAACCTCAGATTGAACATCTTTAACGGCGTTTAGAAGATAATCTAATATTAACACTAGATACTTTTCGTGCAAATTGTTTTCTACTAACCTTGAATACATTCTATCTCTTTCTCAGTTAATTAAATGCACTTCTTCATTTGAATATAACTTTAGTTGAGGCAAATACCTCCCAGCTCCGTTCTTGGACGCCGCCATTTTTAAACCTGCCTACGATTCAATCTTTAAGACTAAGACATGCGCAATACGAACTTCGATTATTTCATTTCCGCTTCGTGGTACCTCTAGAATCCGCCAGGGGGCAATGAAATTTCCTTACCTACTACCTTCATTAGGGGCATTTGCTCTTGACCTAAATTGTCTTTGTCTCACACTTATGGGGACCCTACATAATAGACTTATGGTTTAAATTATATAATATGTAAAATATTTCCCTGCAATATCAAATCACTCAATTACTTGTCATCTAAAGTTTTTTTATGAAATAAACAATATTGAGTGGTACTGAGAGGGGAGGAGCTGTGGGGATGTGACGTCAATGTTGGTAGTCTAAATTGTATGGCCTGAGCTGACCACTTCCAATATGATCACCAAAATCTAAGTAAGAGATAAGAGCGTGTGATGTCACGGAAAAGTTCGTAGTAGCAGACTATGAACTAACGCAATCTCATTGAGCAATAATTTTTCTTGAAAAATGGAATTATCCCTAACCAAAATTTGAAAATTTTAATATACCGAGTAAAGAAATCTCTAAGTTGGATTTTCCTCCCTTGTCTTGGTATATGGTAAAAACTTCAGTTCGGTTCAATTCGCGTTATGATGGTCTCTGCTTTTAATCCTTAACCACTAAGACTATTTTTAATTGGTTTGTATATTTTTGCAATTAAAAGTTCAAGAAAAAAGGCTAAACTAACGCCTTGAATAAAATAAAAGTTTCTTTCGAACTTGCCAGGTTAAAAAAATGTAATTCTATAGTGTAAACCTTCAAAAATATCTGGCATCACGTCATTATCGACGGATAACTTATTATAGTTTTCCAGTATTTAGGGTTAATTTCAAATAAATCACAAATTTTGTTCAACCATACTTTGAGCACGAACCTTCTATTGAACGGAGCATAGTCTTAATTGCGAATCCCATGTT
This sequence comes from Phalangium opilio, assembly GCF_054372755.1. Lineage (NCBI taxonomy): Eukaryota > Metazoa > Arthropoda > Arachnida > Opiliones > Phalangiidae > Phalangium > Phalangium opilio. The sequence goes on from NW_028324226.1 coordinate 9,012,980, forward strand.
AGGGTTTTCTAGCTAAAGTGTCCCACTCCCAAAACAATAAAGAAAAAAAACCTAGCAGACGACAAGGTCTTGGAGAAAGACGGTGCAATGTAAACAAGTTAAATGGCCGCTTGGTCTCCTTTCGTTAAGCCTTGAGTTTAATGTTAATTTTATGAATCTATTTAAAAGTAGAGTTTAATAAAGTAATTGAAAATAGGAAACTAAAGATTTGAGCGATTGGCAATTGTGAAAGTGATTCAATCAAATTACAATGTAAAAACATACTTTTTGTACCCTTCCAAAAACCGTCACGTTTGTTTACAATGCACCTGCGAAAATTGGCGTGTTACTGTAAGCAGAAATGTTTTTTCCAGTTTCTGGTCCTTTTAGATTGATGGTTCGTGTTTTGAGCCTGTAGGAATGCTAATGCTGCGTTAAAAACCACTTGCATGCGAATATATTTATCGATTGTCTTTTCTAACTACCGTATATTTTCGAAATTGTAAAATAAGTCCATATCCCAGAAAGCCTCTCCATAATTAATGAACCCAACCTCATTAATTTTAAGCCCCATTTACATATTGCTCAAAGCCATAGGGAACAATATTGAAACATTTGAAAAGACCCCTTTCATACATGCGTTTTAAAAAATTCAATACGGTAGCAAAAATTCGGGGATAAAAATGACAGTTAAAAACAGGGACAAAATGATCATTTTTCTCATTATCATCGTTAGACACACGCAGCGAGACAGACTATCAACTATCGTGAAATTCCTTCACCAACTTAAATACCACTTTTTTTCATCATATATTTTTTATAATTTTATCAGAAAACTGTCTGATAAAAGTAGGGGCAATAATCGAAGCCATTTTCTATTGGCTCCCCATGGAAAACATAGGCGTCCGAGTGAACCGTGTGAATCTTGCCGTGAAGCCAATATTTCTTTTCATTGGTTCCCCTTTCGGTGGGAAACGTCGATAACACACCACCCAAACTCATAATATATACAAGACTTATGGTAATTTTTCAATGGGATGTATTATTCGGCACCAAAGTAGTAACGAAAATAAATTGTTCATGAAGTAACTAGCCTTGAGCTAATATAGCCAAGGTTGCAGAGGAGGCCTATACTTCTTTATCAACTTAAATGTTTAATTTGAAATTGCGATATCGTCATATCAACGTACTAATCATTGTGAGTTAAATGGTGCTTGTGTTTAAATACTGACTCTTGTTAAGCCTTGGCCAGACCAATGAACCAGACTTGATGTATGGCTTCTTGTTCCATTTAAGGAAATGATTAAAATAACTGTTACATTCCTCGATATAATTTTTTTAAATTAAACTTGATTTTTGATCAAATAAAAAGTTTTTCAAAAGTCTAACTAAACAATTATCTCTAAACCCAGCGATACATTTACAAGAAATATTTCCCCACTCTCATCTCATGTTAGGCTTAACCCTATCATATTGTCAGAAGTGATATGAGACTAGAAGTGAAGGGCTTTAGCATTGGTAATAGATCCTGGCATTAGTGAACAAATTTGAGGATTTTATGCCGCTTCAATCGCGCCTACACTAGAGAGAAAAAAATTGGTCGAGTTCCAAAAAAATTTCTTACCCCTTCCCCTCAACCTAAAGCCGCGGAACACGGACGCGGGGCTTGAATCTAGTTCGGTCGTCTACCACCGCGAGCGTCTCACGTTTTGGAGGGGAAATTCTGAAACCGCCACCAGAGGGCCAACCTTTGGTGTGTTATCAAGAATATTCACTTTCGCCGAGTGAAGAATTTGGTTAGCTCAGTACATCTAGTCTCATCGCACTTCTGCTATTGTGTAATGCAGAAAAAAATCACAAAATTAGTGCGCCCCATCTATATAAAAGGTATTTAAGCAAATTAGTCTATGGGAAATGAATGACTCAGTGATCAAACCACAATTTGTTAACGATGATCGTTGTGGTAAAATAATGTCTGGTGTTTGATTAGGCCTACCTTATTTTTCTTAAGACCAAGTTTCCAGAAAATAGATTGAAAGACGGAACATCCACTAAGACGTTATGGCTTCAAAGTTCAAACAATAAGGACTGTTTCACATTGAAGCCTTATTTAACGTTTTTGGACCCACAAGCCACATCAAGCAAATAATACTGTCCCCCCTCCCCTTGAAAAGAGTCAAAACATTTTATTTGTAAAGGTGATTGAAGTTTTACAGTTTAAAGATATATTTTATCAAATAGTATTCAGAAGGCTTACTTCGGCCATGGAGGGATATCTAGCAAATTTATTCAACTCAACGGGCGCTTAGAAAATCATTCGCCCTTGTCATCGCTATAGGTACTTTTATCTTTGTACTTATAAGACAGCACGCTGACTCCAAAGACTGCTTGCCTAGTTATACGACAATTAAATGGATATTTATACCAACCTCTTTTCCCTTCGTATATTTTTTATAAAATATGAAAATTTCTCATGCGAGTCGTACGTTGTTATTCGAAATGTCTTTATCTTTTGCAATAGTTAATGTTAAGATGAGGTGTTTTGGCATTAAGGTGTTGCATTGTTGAAAGACCCCCGTCTGACTTACTGCGTAATATTTTTCCTGGCTTAAAATAATGGACATATTATCAGATAACTCTGGATTGGCCTTTGAAAATATTAAGATGAATTTGCAATTTAAAATTCTTTCATTCTCTTAAAATATTCTAAAAGAAACCTATAAAACAGTAGCGTATACCATTTTAACACAATAGTTATAAATAAAATGCTATATTATTCTCTTATATTTGAAATACTGTAATACTAAATTTCTTGCTAAAATGGCATCTGCCGATGTAAGAATCTTTGAGTTGATGACTATTGGGAATGCAGTGTTCTTCCGTTCATTAAAAAAACTTGCTCGAAGACGTACATATACAGTTTAGCTTTGAAATGTAAATGCACTGGTATAAATGATCTGAATACATAAATTATGCAAATCTAATGAGCGAAGTCAACGTGGAACAGAAATAACGGAAATTTGCTAATTTGCAATTTTGAAACGAAAATTTACGGAAAAGAAGACAAAATGGGAATTGTGAACGTGACCCGGTAGAGATAATGACGTAGATAATTAGGACAGTGCCCCCCTCTTCAAAGGGAGATCAATTCGGCCAACCACAGTGAACATGGCATTGGCACCGATACCAATAGCCATCACCTTTCACGAGCAAAAAACAGAGTGTTTGAATTATGTAGCGCCAATTTTCATATTCTTAAAGGGGAAAACGAAACAAGGTTACAGATCAGATGGCAGCACAGCCTATAAAAGGTGGCTCACATGTTTTTTTATCTCCATTGACTTAACATTACGTGACTGATGTTTAATCAATTAAATCAAAACTTCGGCTTCGTCTTGACATGAAACCTGATTACTTCAAAATTTTGTTTTCAATCGGTTTAACAGTAACTGAGTAGGAACAAAATTTTGTATAAATTAACACTTAAAACCTGTATGATTGATTTGAGAATAAAAATTATAGCTTATTATATTCAAGTATTTTCCAGGTAGTCACTTTACACGAACACCAGTCTTAACGGCGTTTCATTGTCAAATATGAATGATTATCGTTTCACAAATTGAGGTTATGGTAATTGTAAGTAGCATATATGATATATACAAGTGGTATATATGATATTTACAAGTAGTATATATGGTAATTATATGTATATATATATGTATATATATGTATATATGTATATATGTATATGTATATATGTATATATATGTATATATATGTATATATATGTATATATATATGTATATATATATGTATATATATATATACCATATATATATACACATATTATAATTATTTATGTAGTATGTATATGGTAATTGTATGTAGTATATATGATAATTGTATGTATTATATATATGTAATTATGAGTAGTATATTTGTTGATTATTAGTACTGTAAACAAGGTTTTCCGGTTATCTTCACTTTGGAGGGGAAGGGGTTAATTTTCAAAAAACAAAGAAGGCTCTGTACTTTGCCAAGGGTTCAAGTTACCTCCTCAAAAAATTTCATTTAAATCGATTCAGTGATTTAGAAGTGAAAACGAACACACTCACATGATATTAGTATGGATGTTCTAGTCTGGCACCGATTATACTAAGACCACGTCGTTGAATAACATTGGTCAAAGGTCATAGCTTCTCCTTATAATACATTTTGTGCATTTTTTCAGCATAGTATATAATTGATTATAGGTTGTTTGAAAAATCGTGGCGTAGTCTTCACACTCCGCGTAATTTAAGTTTAATCCAAACACGAAAGCATGGCGTAATTATATTGTTGTCAGCTTAGTCATGGGGTAATTTACGGTAATCCTCTCTAAACGTGGTGTATTCTTGCTTTAATTAATATTAGTGTAATCCACCTAATGATAGTGTATATTTTCTTGTTATCAGCTTAATAACTTCGTAATGTTGGTGTAAAACGCTTAATCATGGCGTAATTTGGGAGTATTCAGCATAATCTTGTTTCAGTTTGCGTAAACCCCGTTTACATAATCGGCGTACAAGCACACTGTAAGTGATGAGCCCCTCGTTTGACATTTTCACCTCGAATTACGCTTGAGCACAAACTCCCTCCTTGGTACAAAATAGTAGATACAAAAGATATAACGAAAACGAATATAAAACGTGTGAGATATAACAAATACAAATAGAAAACGAACAGCATATATCTGAAATAAGTGCGCTAGCACCATTATACTGTATATGTAGGACTGAAGAGCTTGTATCCTCTTAGAAGTTGATAAATAGTTTAAATATCATTAGTATGTAATTAATTCTACTTTAAACACGGTATGAAAGATTTGCATATATTGTTTTACTGTAAGGTGACTTTATAATTGGTATCTTCTGCATTTACATATTCTGGAACATCCACTTCTGCATGACCATAACGGCCTACTGCAATTCATGTCCTGTATTCAACAGATTTTTTTCTCAAAAACTGTTATTATAAAATATGGTTATGCGGACTACGAGTCGCTATTTTAAATGCAAGGCAATATGAATATTATTCTTCTGTGTGGTACGCGGACTAATTATACTAATGCTTTTATAACCTACCATTTTTTCTATAATTACTATACAGAATTTTGCAGAGTCAGAAAGTATAACGATATTTTTCTTTTTCCAAGATAATAGGTTTCGGTCGAACCACAAAAATCGTGCATGAGTATAACAGTAAAACCATCGCACGATTTATACATTTTCTTGAATTGTATCTCTTACAAATTTTTGAGAAAATAGTTTGTTAGTTTGTATGATTTGTTCTTTTATTTAAACAGAAACAATTCGGTACCAAATTTGACCACCCTGCATGGTTAGTTAACAAAAAATGTCTTAGTGGACAAAGACTAGAAAAAGTAAAAGATTAGAGAACAAAATGGAATGACTGAAGTCCAGATATTTTAAAATTTTTCAGTTTAAAGACATGATTAGCTTTTTTCACCAAAATTACATTTGCTCAAAATATTTATTATGGAATTTTGAATTTTTTTCGAAAGAGCACTTGCAAGGACAGAGTATAACCCGTAGTTTTTTTGCTTTATGTATAACCCCTCATTTTATTGAAATTGAGAGATACAAAAAGTTTGTTTCGGAAAGAAAAACAATGAATTATTGAATAGGTGTGGACCCAAGTTCTATTTAGCGTTTAGTGTTCACATATAGACAGGAAACGCTTCAATGTTTCCAGACCCTTAAAGCCCCCGGACAAACCTTAGCAACTTGTCAACGAAGGTATAATGTATTTATGGACTTACTAATGCATTTTAGATGACTATTAAAAATGCTACCTTTTCATTTTTTATTTTTTTTACATTTTTTGAAACATTTTGAACTAATTTCATCAGTGGGGTCAGTGGGGGATCCCTACAGCGCTTATGACAAAAATCTGCTATGAAAAGTGAAGTTTAACTCCTTTGTTTTTCCGTATTTCTTTCGAGAAGGATAATTACTAACCGTTTGAATTTTTAGTAGTTAAAGAGAATCATATATTAAGGTAAACTCTATTCGCATTTTTCAAATTAAGAGCACGGCCATCTTTTTTCTAATGGTTTTCATAATTTCTAATGAGTGACTTGTGTTGGAAAATGATTCATAACGAAAGCCTTTAGGACAGAATGCGGATCACGTTTAGAATCGATGCTTCATCCACCAGTATACGTCATAAGTACTACCTTGAAAATTATGTATAAATAATAGGTGAAATAGGAAATTTTGGATTTTTGGTTAAATAACAAAAATTAAAGTATTTTTTCAAATAATTTAGAAGGCATAAATTGATTGCACGAAATAAATACTTTATTTTAAATTAATGATCTGTAGAAAACGAACCACTTCAATGTTTCATAACCATCATCTTTAAAATTGAAAATTTTTAATGCGTGGAATTTAAGTCAGTTAATTTTGTCAATTTATCTGTCACTTTTTCGAGTCTTTGTCTATATAAAGACTGTTTGTTTACATTTACAAATAAAGCAAAACAATTATTAATAATTAGATTTGGAAAATACCTTATTAATATTAATAATGCATCAAAAATTATTAATTAATGCCTTCGATTCAGTTCAGTTTACTTTAATAGTCACACCTGCATTACGAAAACAAACTTAAACGTTTCAGGGTGAATCAGGGCGATAAGGATTTTTTTCTAAACAGGACTTGCATGCACTTGAATTTAAGAAAACTGGACATTGGTCACTTAGAATGGATAACCATCGAACGGTTTTTAATTAATTAATTGCCCCCCTCCAAGAATTTAGTTTTTAAACCATGGCCCAGCTAATTTTTAAAGTAGACATTTGTCCAGGCAGAGCTCGGCATTTTCTATAGATTATCCACAACTTGGTGGATAACCGATCATTTATAAATAAAGTTGTGGATATAATACGATTTAACATTTAAGTTCTGTGGATAATTTTCGAGTATGGATAAAGATAACATAACGTGGATAATGGATAATGCTGAGCTCTATGTCCAGGGGCACCGCTTTATTCTCAACCTGTGGTGAATTATATACTTTCCGTCGTCTGCTATTTTTACTACCCCAATATTTTTACGGATTTCGCAATGAAATCACGATGATAATTGAAGAGCCTATTCAAAATCTTTGTGAAAATTTAAAGCATTCGATGTCATTATTTTAAATTCTTTAAAATAAGCGTGGCGATATATTTCCGTCTTTACACTAATAAACTTTTAAACTTAAGATGCCCGCGGGTTTATAAAAGTTAAACGCGGGTTGAATAAAGATGTTATAAAAATGACATCAAAAAGGATTTGGGCGATGATTTTAGGTAGAGCTTCCGTCGCTTCTCTATACGACTCATCTTCAAAAAAATAAACCCTTATATAACAAGCTAAACCTTTGCCTTCAAAAAGGGGAAAAATGTCAAAGCAATGTATTTTTCAAGTGTCTCGTAATTTTTAGCTTCCAAACCAAGTTGTATATAGCAACGTTACGGAGAGACGAGTACCTGCATTTTATTCCTTAAAAAGAGATCTAAGGGCGATAAAAAGATCAAACTGGGCAGTTTCATTCATTGAAAATGCTAATCCCCATGGGAGAGAAGAGGCAAGTTTCATGCCCAGAAACGTGGCCTCACAGAGGACGATTCTAATTTTTGTAGCCGCTAGGTATATTTAATACAACTCCACAGCTAACTTGGAAAACTAGTGTGACTGATGACATCTTTCAAAAACTAAATGACATGGCGGAGCCGCCACTGCAGCTAAAAAGACACTGGGTGGATCACTACATCTTAAACTCTTAACGATGTAGAAAGGTTTTTAAGTTAAAGGACAAATATCAGTGATGAATAACGTTTTTTCGGTTCCAATTCAAATCACTTAATTGGCAGGATGCCATTGAAAACTTAATTCCTCTAAGGGAAACATAGGATATTTATCCTAGAAATATAGGTGGAAATTGGTGTAAATTATTTGAGAACATTTGTTTAAATTATAGGAGGAAATTGGTGTAAAACATTGGTAGAAATTTATGAAAAATTTAGGAGAAAATTTAAGAATTTTTTTTAATGAAATTGAAATCGTTATATGAAGTACGAAGGAACCATTTTTAGTTTCAAATTAAAAAAATCACGATAAATCTATCAGTGTATCAGTGATAAATTATCGCGTATGTTATGAACGTTGCCTATTGGTTTTAAACAAATTGGTTCATCACCTTCATTAGGAATGGTTAATTTTACCTGAATTTTCCATTTCAGTTTTAAGTAGGCTTTCTATCAATTTGAAATTATAGGAAAGTATAGGAATTATAGGAGAAAATAGGGACTTAGGAAAAGTGGTCATCCTGAATTGGAAATAAACACATTAAATTTAGAGGGGCTGGAATTTGCTAAAAAATTACTTTTAGCAATTCAAGGTTTTGGTTACAAGCATACTGGAATTTTAGTTTTAAATTTCGAGATTTTAGTAAAATAAATTTCTTTGTTGTTTGTTAGATATCAAATGACCCATTAAAAATAGTAATTATAATAATAAATGCTACAGACTTTCTGAGAGTTAGTTCGAGAATGATGGGAGAATTAACTATACACTCGCCTATGACAAACTTATGGGGCATATCTTATGAAATTTTGCTAATACATTTGAAAATGATGGTAAAAAGCCTTTGATTTTAGCATTCATATTAGTTAAGTTAGTACGATCCTTTATTTTTAGACATTTTAAATGCAGTCTTTATCAGATATGACACCCCTGAAAAGCTTGTCCATCGACATTTTGAAAACGAGCGAATGTGATAGAGGCACCTTTATGACATGCACAGTCTTATCTCGTCCAGACTTTTTATTAATTTTCGAAGCAATGTTTCAGAAATCTGCCACTAGATTAATAGCTAAAACCACAAGTAGAATAATCTTACACCAAGTTCCTATGTAAGATTTTTTGCCGTAGCCTCTGTGTCTGAAAGTTCTGACGTTAAGCTTTTTAAAGTTCCCAACGGAGCTCGCGTGAATGGAGAGATAAAATTTCTAAAATATCGGCCACGACCGAGAACGAGCTTTTGAAGCAGCGCTCCACAGCGGTGGAGAGTGAAGTAAAACAGGCGGGGTTAATTTTTTATCCGAGTAAGTTCAAGCATGGAGCGTTCATCCAAGTGCACGATGTTTGCGTTTTTTATGGCAACGGTGTATCGTGTGGAGTGCAAACGTTATTAAAGAAAGCCGACGGAATTATATTTTTCTGGCGCGGAAATACTCTGAGTTTGTTTTGAGAGCCTTTTATCCATTTCTAAATTAATACATTTACACCCGATTCGTTATTCGTAACTTGCTCCGCCATAACGTAAACTCCGATCGTCTTATAAGATCTCCGTCTCTCTATTGGCTGAGTAACTCACCACAAGCGGACCCAACCTCCAATCCAAAAATTGAAGTTTCGTACATTTTTTAAGGGGGGTGGAATTTTTTTAGTGAGACCCAGCTTTCCGCGGCTGATGTTAGTTGGCGCCGAGAAAAAATGTTAGTAGAGAAAACCTTTGGGTGTTCAACTACCGTTTACTCTACAGTAAATACATTCGGCCTAGCCTTGGGATATCAAGTTTTAGGAACACTCGAGATGAGACGTTCGTTAGAGAGAACTGACACACAATACCCTCATTCCTAGGCTGGAAAGCTATGTCCTTTTAGATCATCTCCTTTTGCTAAAACTCATATCTTTAATATAATATATGGAAAAATCATAAGAAAAGACAGTCGAAGTCGCAGAAACCAATCGTTACTACGCCAGGAAATTTTAACTCTTTTCCGAGGGGCTAGTCATTCGCTAAAATTTTGTACACCTGATTACTGATTTCAGAATTATTATGTGAATTCCGATGATTACAGAACGAATTCCGATGATTACAGAACGAATTCCGATGATTACAGAACGAATTCCTTGATTTCCGTGATTACGATTATTATCGGTGATTTCCATAATCTTTACACTGATTTCCCATTATTGCCGCAGATTACTTGTGATTCCAATGAGTCCAGGTTATTTTTTTTTGGTGAATGCCGTGATAACCACTGGATTCTTCGTGAATTTCGATGAATGCAGTGATTATATCTATTTCAACTGATTATTATTTTCATTTGGGATTTTCGAATTCCTCGATTGATTATTTGTGATAATTTCACGAAAGGTGTGATTACCGAGGTGATTACAAAAGATTACTAGTAAATCATGTGACTATTTCTGATTTTCTCAAGATTTTACGTGATTTCCAGTGATTATCGGAGATTTCTGATTACAATTGATTACCCACAAAAATGATTTTGATTATTAATGATTTTCTAAGAATTCTAGAAATCAAGTAATCGATTTCTGCGGTTTTGTACACCAGACTATTCAAGTGACTAACCCCTCATTTTTTTCTGATCGCCATATTTAATATTAATAATAAATTTGAATACAATGTTTCAATTGAACAGGTTTTACTTTTTACTGTAAATCGCTCCAAGATTATAATTTACACATTCAAACAAATCGTAGTCCTCATGCACTCGGCCAAGAAAGTGGAATTAGACTAGCCCTTGATCCAGACAACATTCAAAAATATGAATAACTTATAACTTTACTTATAATTCAGGGTTTTATGAACTAGTATTTAAAACAGTGAAGTAGCCGTCGCTTTAAACACACAGGCTTTGTATTATTTTCCGTAATGAATATGCACCTTTTTCTGTTTGGACTGTATAAGGAGGTTGAAGCCGTAGGCGAAAAGGCCCGCATCAAATGACCTAAACATCCATCACTCTGTGGTTAGACGTTTTTGACGAAAAAAATTAAAAAAAAAGTGGAGTTCAACTGAGAATCGCGGTGCTGTCGGAAAAACTTGGAATCGAATAATGGCGGGGGAAGTCCGTTACGTAAAAGTTTTCATTTCAAAAAAAAAATATTACTAGAATTTTGTTTAAATTTTACTCGGGTTTTTAATTATCACTTGAATAATCAGGTGCACAAACCCGGAGAAATAGATTACTTTATTTCTAGAATTCTTAAAAAATCATCAGTAATCTCAATCATTTTTGTGGGTAATCAAAGATGATCAAAAATCTCCAATAATCACTGAAAATCACAAGAAATCTTGAGAAAATCAGAAATAATCACATGATTTACTTGTAATATTTTGTAATCACCTCGTTAATCACATATTTCGTGATAAATCACACATAATCAATTGAAGAATTTGAAAATCCAAAATAAAAATCATAATCAGTTGAAATATCACTGCATCCAGTGGTAATCTCGGAATTCACCAAAAAATCACCGAAATTCATTGGAATTCAAACAGAAATCACAAGTAATCTCCGGCAATAACGGGAAATCACAGAAAATAATCGTAATGACGGAAATCAAGGAATTCATTCAGTAATCAACGGAATTCACATTAAAATTTAGAAATCAGAAATCATGGTGTACAAATTTTTGGCGAGTGACTAGCCCCTCGGAGACCATGCCTATAACTTAGAGAAAATATAGTATACCCTCCGATTACTAGCTAGGTTTTAACATTACACTAAAGATTTTTAAGTTGAATTATTTGGTTTTTTCTTTAAATATCATATTTTTGAAAGGCTCAAGAGAGTAGTGTAAAATAATTTTAATAGCCCTAACACTTTCGTGAATTTTGGCAAAACTGATCCTATGGATAGCTTATTAGTTTGGTTTGGAGAAACATCCGTAATGGTGCGAGCTAAAAATATTCATGTTACAAAGATCAACTCTTAAAGAATTATTCTACGCCTGGAAGACCGTGTTGAAATGATATTTTACTAAAGCTCGCACGCAAGTTTGGGATTTCATGGACTAATGGTAAGACTCAGAAAAATAACACTAACGCTAATTCTCACGGTGATATAGACAATTAACAGAGATGCTTTAAAGTAAGATCTTCACTCTATTCAATGGTTGGTACAAATTAACAACGTTGTCTAAATCTTCAAAATTAACAAAAATTCTAACCCATTTAAAATATTTTTGTGGTTATTTAATTGGCTGCATCTTAAATGTAAGAAATGTCGCTGTATTTAGATTTCTTATTAATATTACATCCAGATTTTTCGAGAAGAAAGCAGTTTTTGCGATTATTCAGTAGACCGATTTGGAAAATACATACACCACCGTTAGGCTTGGCAAAAGCCACAGCTAAAAGAAACACGAATTGCCAAGCCTAGGGCGTGGTAGTGGAGTCATTCTGCCTCTAGAGGCGCCCTCTTGGAGAATACATAATTGCCTACGTTTGGTGGTGTACCCCTATGAACACGTTTCTCTGTACGTTAGTTCCGAATTGGTTTATTGGTATAGATTTACGCATTGATAGATCGGTTACCTCGGGATGTTATTTAATCAACTGGAAATAACAATAATCTCATATTTTTAAGTCTACTGTTGTTTTTATAGCCATAATGCGACAGATGGACAATTTGGAAACTGATAATTGAAGACTGAATAAACATGTCTCTAATAGAATAGCTTCGTGTGTTAGAGAAATCTGCCCACTACGTTTTTGTCGGATTCAGTGATTGAAAGGTTGCATTTTACAGATAATTATTTAGAAATTAATAACAATTTATATCCAATTAAATAAAAGTATTTAAATACTTATACCTTATTTAACATCTATTTTTTTAAGTCGGTACAAAATTTTGGGAGTAAAGGAACCTAGGTGTGATATTGGATGTTTTTTTCTCATAAAAATGCACTAATTTGATATTGAAAATTGCTGTTACGTTATTTTCTCTTGATTACAGTAAATATCAGCAGAAACATGAACTGTGCCAACAGCAACGTGGAGTTATACAATAACATAAAACCAATGCTTGAGAAAACGAAGTTGGTGTTTTTTCAAGGTTTCATAGACTACCTTAATCTTTTATAAAAAATAATTATATTTTGCAAGTAACACATACATGAACCAATATGACTAAATATAATTGATAAAATTTTAGCCAGTTAATGGCGTTGAAATACTAAAAATAATTATTGAACCTTATTATTATTATTGTGCTTCTTAATTATAGATTTTGTTGGTTATTAGGATAGAATTACTGAACTTGGGAAATCATTGGTGACATCATGATAATATTAAGATTTCAATTGTTTGTCGACCTAAGAAGGCTACGACTTTTAACGTGTCAAAACTAAAATTAAAAATTATGGATGCGCTCATCAATTTTGGATAAGAAAGAAGACAGTTTTAAAGAATACGTTAAGTATGGGTAAAAGTAAAACGAAGCCCAGCCCAAACCACCTTACCCGCGAAGTTGAGATTTTGCTTGCGCATTACTCCTAATTAGTAGATGCTCACTAAGAAAGATTTTTCAAATTCGCGGCCATCTTGAAAAATGGCGGCTAGAAACGTAAAAAAAATGTTCCTTACGGAACAACATATGTATGCTTCAACAGATTTCACTAATAATTAGAAGAATAAGCCGGGCTTTATGTTTTTGGGGTTAAAAATGCCACAATCATTTGAAATTGCGGCCCAAAAATTAGCAAAAAAAAATACCCTCATTATATCTGCTAGGAATATAAATAATGAAAAACAACTTTAAATAATTTTTTTCTCGTAACAAGTCAAATTCAACTTATTTCAGTAGTTGCTAGCTAACTGTATGAAAATAACTCTAAAATATTAATCTCCATATAATTCCTTACCTCTACACGTGAAAATGGAACGAAGCTTGATGGCATTTTTAATATAGTACATTAAGTACAGGCGCTTTTTTCTTCACGCGATGGGCTGCTTTCAGCCAACTTCCGAATCCACCGCGTATTAATAAACCATGTATATATTCCATAGACTATAAAGGAAGCGCGGCAAACACAAAAAAGAAACAACAAAAAACTTTGCTGCATATGAGCCAGAAAAGCAATGAGTAGAGATGCGTGTATATACTATATTCTGCGCGCCAGATCTCCTAAATATAGTTTGCACGGAGCGGTTTTTTTTCACTAGCTTTTAATCTAATCTCCCTATTCTTCAGGCAGCGGTCCGATTAACTATAGCTGTCAGGTTTCGGTTTCCCATATCTAAAAGGCTCTTTAAACGCCAGATATCCTTGAAACAAGTCACTGCATTAAACTATTAACAGAAAAAAAGAGACTTTCTTTGTACACAAAGAAAAAGTGAAAGATAAGTGGGCAAAATGAAAACGCTGCATGATGCTCTAAAAATTTAATTTTTCAACTTTAAAGACTATTATGAAACGTTAAAGTTCTTTTGGTTCATTGAATTTTATTATAAATTATTTATTGAAACCTCAACTTATGCTGTCAATCAATTCATACCCTCTAAAATAAACTGTGACATTTTGAGCAAAATGTGAGGGGTCGGTCATTCACTAAATCCCGTTTGCTCCCAGCGTATTCCAACTTAAGAAATCCAAAATCAATAACAAAATCAGAAATCCGGATAGAAATCAAACGTATTTTTGCTGATTTCCAAATCCCATAAAATATCCGAAATCAGTAACGAAATCACAAAATCAGTAAAAAAAAGTCACAAAATCAGTAAAAAAAAGTCATAAAATCAGTTAAAGGTCACAAAATCCGTAAAAAATCACAAAATAAATAAAGAAATCACAAAATCAGAAGCGAAATCATAATTTCAGAAAAAAAAAATCAGTAAAGAAAATTCACGATACCCAAAATAAAAAAAAATCACAGAATCCGACGAAATCATGTGAAAAATCTCAAAATCCAACGAAATCACGGAAAAAATCTCAAAATCTGATGAAATCCGTTGGATTTTATCGAATTTTGATATCAAACAAAATCGAACGAAATCCGACTAAATCAACAGAAATCCGAAGAAATCAAAATGGATTTCGAAATCCCGTACATATTTTCCAAAACATCTGATCCCTCGGCAAAATGTCACAGAACATTTTCGACTCAAAATCGCCCATAAAACTCACCCATAGGAAACATTTCTCGAGATATTTCTTGGTGCGAATGAGATCGAAAACGTAGGCGTATAATTTTTCAGTTCACTTCACCTTTATTGTGGCTATTTTATTTTAACATCAAGAATACTTTATTTCAACCATTTTTCATTGCATTATCTTACTAATGTCACATTATCACAAACAGAGAATTACATTTGAGTGCACAGCATTTTGCTATAGATATTCACATGACGTAGCTCTGATGGATGAAAATTGGATACCGGCTTGTTTCTTAAGAAGTCAAAGGGTTTTCTCCGTTTGTTTATCCAGCTTGTATGATAGGAAATTCCTGACGAGCCAAGGAAGGTTTCCTTCAAAACGTAAAGGATCATACTATTACATCATTGTCAGAATGAATGAGAAGAGAAAATGTAACTTCTATATTTTACTTTACCCTTACTTGTAAAGTATCTAGTAAAGATGATCAACTGAAACGAGCAACATTTTTAATTAAATCGTTCAAATCCCCATCTGTACTTTAATCAGATAAATTAATAAAGGAAAGAGTTCTAACATTTTCTTCTTTAAAATGTTACAAGGACTTAAATGTAATTGTCTGGAGCATCATAACGACATGTGCAGTAAGACCATCTTAGCAGTACTCCTATTTCACCTTGGGCAAATCGGATTACCTTATAATCTACTGCTTATTCATAACAGAAGCACTTTTATCAAGTTAATGTCAAACATTCACAACCGAATCTTGGCCTTTAGTGTTTCAGCAGGCGGAACCACATACGTGAACCTTGCCGGGGATCAGTTTACTACATTGTAACCACAAAACGTGCCGCTCAGAATGGATTTAGGAGGTGCGTGAATAAGTGGTCACTTAAATAACCCCATCTCAACTCGGTGAATAATTGCTCGGGACTCAAGAAATAGACAAATTCGTTTATTACAAACAGAGAAACCGATACACAGGGGCGAGGCGACCTTTGGGGTCTCCTCCCTCTCGCCAAGAAGCAACACCAGTCGGAGCTCTAGTTCACTAGACGCTGGAGGCTAACCAACTCGCGCTGCCTCTGGCGGAGCTTCTTGGTGAGAGGGAGGATACTCCAATGGCGGCCTTGCCCTGTGTGTTGGTTTCTCTATTTGTAGTAAACGAATTTATCTATACCGAATGTCTCTGAATTTTTTACGCTCGCTTCCAATATTCTCACATTCTGGTTGTGGCGAAAATCGAGGTAAATTAAGAACTGTACGGAAAATTCTGTTACTTATCACGCCGCGATTTTAAACAATGGCTACAACCCTGCAAGTGGATTCGCAAAGCCCATAAAAGCCTGTTTATATAACATAGCGAACCGGAATACTAAATATAAGTGAAATCGTTTTAAAAGCGTGGGAGTTATTACCCTGTAAAGAATGATTTTCAAATTTTTGGCCCTCATTTTTCAGGCTGCATCTGGTGTTGCCTCTTGGCGCGGGAAGAATAACCTAAGATGGCGGCCCCACCCCTATGCGTTGGTTTCTCTATTAGTACCTGTTGTTTTACCATAAGTTTATAAGATATTCTCTATAAGTATGAAACTTCCTTTACTTCGTAATGCTAGGGAATTACTGAGAGCTAGTTTGAGGACGACGCGAAAATTGAATACACTCGGTTAATCTTGCAGACAATCTTCCTATTTAGTCTGTACTAAGCCTGTGACAGCGCCTCACCGTAGGCGTCGTTTTACGAAAATCCATGACGTTTTACCTACGTCACTTCGTAACAAGCTCTCAGTAACCAGTGACAAACTTATGGATAAAAAAACAGTACCATATCGATGATACTACTGTCGGAAATAGGTTGTCAAATGATATAAGACGACATTTTACCAAGGGAAACGATGGGAATCAAAGACGGTTAAAACTTCTCCAGACAAAGGCATTTATTTCATATCAAACTTCTTAAAAAATATTTACTGAATGTTATCTAATGAAAACATTCATATCGATTGTAAAAGTAACAAAATCTTGGGAATATTGCAAAAAAAACATTTCGCTTCAAACTTATCTTAGGCCATGAATAATTAAACAGATTGGAAAGTAACTTGCATCAAACCTAATTAATGATTCCCTTAATTGGTATACACAACCGATAGATACACAATCCCGCTATCGCAAAACTATACAGACTGAAAATAAATCCAAGTTGGCTGAACCCTTGTTCAAAAATAATAAATATTATTGCATTAAAAAAATAATTTGCAACTTAAATTATACGCATCTCATTTCTGATAAAAGGGGCGATATCAATATCAAAAAAATATTGGAGTTGCATTAGAAGATCAAAACACAAAGCAGATGTTTGGATCAACTATTGCTTGTATGTTGTCAAATTTCTTGCTATAAGCTGAAATGTTATTCAAGCTACTTCATCGGAATAATCTCTTAAACAGTTAGTGCCATAATTTTCGTCATCCACAAACTTAAAATGGGAAAAAATCCTTGAAAAATCTAGTTTATTATGATATGTTTACTTTTGTATTTGGTTTCGTAGAAATTTATAAAATTGCAATCAAAGTTTTGTGTTTGGAAAATGCCTAGTTTCGTTTGATGACGTAGTAAGGAGAAATTTTCACTCTAGATGTTGCTCACGTGACGCCTGTTAGTGTCTAAGCGCCTATTTTATTCAGATTTTCGCGGCATTAGTAGGATCGGAAGTCTCGGGCGCACGCGCTTGGCTTTTCCGCGAGATGCCGTGAGTGACGTAGCAAGGAGAAAAACCCGCCAAATATCTTCTCCGCAAATTTGCTTTTGTCCCCAAATGTCAAGTTTTCGAAGTGTTTTTTCTGTGTTTTCCTTCATATTTAAATATTAATCAAGCATATTTTTGGAATCAGAAGAGTTTAAACTCTCAAAAAAGTAAGGTTTTCTTTAGATTTGAGATCATTTTTAAATCAGTTCGCTATTCCTTTAAAGACAACAATTGGATGACATATTTCATAATTTAATTTTGGCAGAATTGGTGGTTTTCCTTCCATCACACAAATTTTGCCGAATCTTATAATTGCTGATAAACTGAGTTTAAAATGCAGTAAATATAGTAAATATGGCTTCGAACATGTTAATTTCCAAGGGATTAGCATAGCAGTTTCAATTTCATGGCAGTATAATAAATATATATATGAATACTTTTCGAAATGAGGACCAGAGATGTAAAATTCTCGTAATTAATAAAAACAGTAAATTACCGGCTAATTAGCGATTCAAATTTCGGGAAAAATTACAATTTTGTCGGTAATTTATTTTTTCGTGTGTATAGGCATATAGTCTATTAAAATACGTTGAACTATAATCACTTTAAAGTTAAGTTTAGATGCTTTAAACAGCGCGAACTAATGGGAAATTGAGAAAAAACTGGAGCCCGAAGTAATGAAAGGATAATTTTTGATAGTCTCTGAAAAGGTAAACTTCCGTAGTAAAATTACGAAACGATATATATCGGTAACTATATATATATAAATTAGTAAATTACCAACTCACACCGGTTTTTGGTAAATTAACAGTAAGTTACAGAAGGTAAATTACCGACTCACATCTTTGGTAATCGCAGATTACGTTCTTTTCCATTCAATTTGCAGTATGCTTAATCACTGCTCTATTTAGCCAATTACTAATAAATGGTAATCCGGCCTTACAACGGAATTAAAGTGCTATAATTGGAGTTGCTTAAATAATTTTGAATTTGTCCTGCTTCCATCTTTACACATGAGAAATGTGGACCAAAATATTTTTTCTGGTATCATAACAGTACAGTTCATTATTCATTCACTGCGAAATTATAATCCGCGTTTTACACGAAACAATTTGAAACCGTTTCAATCGTTTTGGAAAGGTCAAAATGTAACGTTTTTTGGAAAAAGTGGATTTGTTTTTAAGAGAAAATGCAATTACTACGGTTAAAAAAGGCCTTTCCAAAAAGGTTGAAAACGGTTTGATCATACACAACGTTTAAAAAGTGTAAAATACCGATTATATTACTGATTATTAAAATACCGGTTTGTCGGAAATTTATAGTAATTTATATGATATCAATGACAAAAATTACTGGATATTTACCGGGTTATACGGTACAGTATACTGTTTATAAGTATGTAATTTACACCGTGGTTTTTGTACACTATACAGTTTCAAATATAGAAATTTAACAAAACCTTTCTTTTTCTGTCGATTTTTCCTATTAAATTCCGCCGTCACAAAATATCAAATATTTGTCAAATAATAAAATGTCTCCATGAAAATATTATTCCTTCAGTTATGCCCTTATACATCCCACTTTTACAGCAATTGAGAAAACAAATATAAAATATCAGTATAGGTATAAAAGAGCGCTATCAAATAGAGGCGGTGCGTATTTCCAACTACGCTCTTTACAAGTCAATATATTTAATAGGTAAGGCGTGGCTACCACGACACCTTTTTCACCTGCGCCGTATAAAGATCACCGCCTACTTTTATTTCTTTTATTTTTTTTATTTATTCATTCCAAAATGGCTTCCCGTTTTTAGGGTTCTGACATAACTCCCCCTTGACGATCGCAAAGAGCGAATTTTGCCCGAGAGTTTTACGTGGACGAAGCTCCGGAAGCCGTCGTCAGAGGGTTGGAAATTTATTTGACTAAAAAAGCCAGTTTCCGACGTGGTGTTGGAAAAAGATCTACGTTTGTCCCTACGGCGAGGGGTCGTAAGATCAAACGGGAGGAGGATAGTTGTTCCGCGCTCTTTTTTTTCTGGGGATAGGAGAAGTACGCTCGGCTATATGTGTCTTCGAAGCCGTCATACTCAGAAGACGCAGAATCTTGCGGTGGACTTACGTTATACCGGTGTTACCGAGAATTATATTATACAAATTATAAAAACATTATATTGTGATAAGTATTCTTTTAAAATACAATCCCGTGACGAGGATTTTAAATACAGAAACTGATAAAGAATTGGCGGATGAATAATTAAAAAATAAAAAAAAAATAAATAAAGAACCATTTGTTAAATCTGGTATATTCTTAGTTAGAGAAAAGGAAGGGTCGTAGGTCATCATTGATATATTTATATATATTTTTTCGGAAAGTTATATTGTAGACGGCAGATGTAGTATATAGTATAAGGGTCTTTTCGCGACGATTGGCGACCAAGATAAGAAAAAACGCCGAACTTTTTTTTTTGAGTGAATCTGGAACCGGCAGTTGAAAACAGCACGAACAGGTGAGTACGATTCATTTATTCTCAGAATTGACGACATTATTCTATAACTGCCCTCTAAAGATTTGTTTTGAAGTGATGAGATAGCGTTACAATGAATTTCATCAATTCTGCCATGAATAGCGCATGGTTGTTGTAAATATAGTAGCTTTATCGTATTGCCCTCGGTATTGCTTTTAATTTGCTAAAGGTATTAACAAACAGCTCAAGAATTGATCCTAAATTTAAAAATAATTCACAATTTTGTATTATGAAAATGTAAAATAACCTAGATTAGCTTTAAGCACGAGTAACTTAAATTTATTTTATCAAATGAATCACATTAAATGTTGAGATTTTAAGCTTTAAATATTGAATTTTACTTCGTAAATGAAATTAAACTTAGGGCTCGGCAAGTATCTTGTAAAAAGTCAATAAGCGCGTGTGTTACAAGATTATAGAAATCAACTCAGATATATTAACAACTGTTATGCTTATCGTAACACAAAGCATGCCCTTCGGGAAAGTTTTACATTAGGCGCAAAACGTTTTCTTAAAAAGGGATTTTATTAATAATTTTGCGTTTTTTTATTATTATTGACAATTTATTAACAAGAAAAGTTAGTTGCGGATTAACTTTTTCATGTATAACTATAGCAGCAAAGGTACTCGGTATTGCATGCTATTTTCATTACTTTACGGGTCGCCATTTTAAAATATGGTGGCATATCCAACCCGTCTATAGATTATAGCAAACCATAGTGCCCAATAATGCAAATGAAATCGGTAAGGAATTCTTTTATATTTCAAGCCGTCATTTTAAAAAATGGCAACGGATTTTCAAAATCTTTCTTAATGTAACGAGTAACGCCCCTGCAAAATTTCAGCGCTTTGGGACGGGCGCTAATTATCAGTCAGTAAGGATATGATTAAATACTTTATAATTTAATTACCTAAATATTAAAGGTATTTTTTTTATTGAAACATACTGTTTTTGCATATTAGTAAACGATGATAGAAAACCAAAATCCAAACGTAACAATAAGAGTGTTCAGACGGAATTAAGGTTGTTGAAAAAGTTGCAAACGCTGTATCTGATAATTTCAGCCTTCAAAATTATTAACAATATTTAATTAAGAAAATTTTTAAAAAATTTGAATATTGAAGTAAAACTAACTGGTTAACTGAAGAAATGTGGTGAAGGGACTTCAAATTTAACAAATTGAAGTGCATGGGGAGAAAAAGGCAAAAACAGCAGCCTGTTTTGGCCTGTTCCATATTCTTGGATGAATCTAGTTAAACCGTTGTAACTGAAATATATCGGTGTACAGTTTTACTGTTGACTATATAGTTTTAACCCTATTGGCAAAGCTTCGAGTACCTGCTGTCTACTATAATATAATTGCTGTTGAGGGATCAATGACTGATGAGGCGGAAGCTTCATGCTAAGATTAAGATCTTAAATAGATTAACCAGTCCCATCCTTCACTATAGATAGTGATGCTCATCCTCGTTAGTGAGTGAATAGTTAAAAAACGTTATCTATTTAAAAATGAAACCCCATTAAATTCACATTCGTCATTTCATTTTCAATTAATGTGCATTAAGGTAATAATGTTTATAGAATTTAAATTAATAATGTATATCTCAGATATATTATGAAATTGTCAGACATATTTCTTCAGCACACATATACCTGCATATAGCCTAGATATCTTTTACATTTAATATAAGTTTTATTTTAATACATATTATCGTTTATATAGCGTTGCATGACTCCGCGGTTCTAAATGGGAATTGCATTATTTTCTTTCGTACAGGTAATGAAATGTTTGCCTTCATAATTCAGAAGATTTTGCCCTATGCACTAGAAAGTTAAAATAGACAAAATTTCCATCGAAAACACTATTCTCGAAATAACTGTTCTAAAAATATATTTTTCGGTAAATTATAGAATAAAAGTCTGAACTATATTATCATAGACAACGACAGGCAATTGCACGGCTTGCTATAAAACCTAAATTAAAACTTTCTATTAAACCTACGTGATAAACGGCATGGTATATATAAACTTTACAACTGAATGTTTTTAAGATATGTTCTATAAGAATGACGCTACGTGTACTTTGAAATTCTTACTGAGAGCTAGACCTAGTTCGAAAACGACGCCAGAATCGACTACACTCGGTTTTGCAGCCATCTTCCTATTTCGTCTTTTCTAAGCCTTTTACAGCGACTCACCAGGCATCGCTTTACGATTATCTATGAAGTTTCATCTACGTATAACTTCATGGCAAGCTCCCAGTAACCAGTGACAAACTTATGGAACATAAATTATGAACTTATGATGTATCGTTTGCGGCATTATGCTAAATGACAAAAAGGTTCTTCACAAATAATATACAAGTCACGAAATCCCAACGCTAAATAAGCCAACACGCAATCGGTCGTGCGAGTTGCAATTAGACGTGCAAGTCATCACCTTTAAATAAATGTAACTAGAGCTCAGGTCGACATGTTTATAAATAAAAACTCAAAGAGCACTGTAGTCAAATTATCTTCGCTCAATCTGCAATATAAGTTTTAACATGCTTAATGCCTAGGGGTTCTCAAACCCAACCTTGAGGAACTAAAAAGAAAAGAATAACACTCCTAAAACTAGTGTTGACTCAAGGGGTTAATAGAAGAAGGATGACACTCTGTATCCAACTCTTAATACCTTAGTTATGTAACATGATTCTTCCAAGGCTCACCCTATTTGTTTGACCTCCTGCTCGTCAAACTTCAGATGGTCATCACGCGTGGGGTGAATTATATAAATGTTTGGTACTAAATCCATAGCAATCAACCCAAAAACCTGATCGCGGGACAAAAATCCACGAGCTCGCCTTGGCAAATAGTTAAGCGCTAATAAATTAAAAATGAGGGAACTATTTATCGCGTATGTGATTCGGTTTAGTAACCTTGCTCCAAATGTTCCGATGTTGGGAAGAATCATGTTACACTTACCTAGCTTTGTGGGAGACTTCTCTCGAAAAGAAGTATTATATACTTCAGGGGTGCTGATATCACCCTTACAGTTTGGTCGAATTTGGTAACAAATTGAGACTATATAATGAACAAACAACGAAATAATCATGCAAGCAACTTCTTGAAATATATATTACATTATTTACCGTAAACTCCTCATTCGGTAATCCATCGTTAAAATATATTATTCATCATTAGCTTTATTTTTTTAATTTCCACAGCGATGTTTGTGAAAAACTCTCCATTTAATCCCACAATATATTATATTATAACCAATTTTTCATAAGCAATATTGTAATTGACAAGGCGTAAATCTTGTTTCTGTTAAAATATGCATTGACTCAATTTTCAAAAAATTATTATTAAATTAAAGAGATTAAAGAAATTACACTGAACTGTTTTCACACAGTTTAGCTTATTTTTAATGGTTTTTTTTTTCAATATCGTTTTTCACTCTTTTTTTGAAAACAGAAGCCATTATGTGGTTAAAGGTTAATGATAAAATTTTCGCTTGAAACATTTTACACTATTATCTCTTTACAAGAATAATTACATTTTTTTATTAATACGTTAAATATCAACGTTTACTTTACAATTAACGTGAAAGGGGGAAACAATTCCTAGTACCAAAAGCTAGAGCGCTAAAAGAGTTTTTATTAAACACGTTTTAAGACTACCAGCGCGGCACAGTGATTAATGGTTTTAAAAGAGTCGTGCGCCTCAAACGATTCCCGCCTACTTCCAATTTTGCTCTTGCGGTGTTAATTATGTACGCAATTTTGGTTATATAAAACCAAATTTTCAACCAAAATGTGCCAACGAATTAAAAACAAAATCTTTGCCACTTAATTTCAAAAATGTCGCAACTTTTCGTTTTCAATATGCTATTCACACCACATTTATAGCCTATTTTGAAGTACTAAACTATAGCTTAATACTAAAAGTCTAAACACGTTAGTGCTTCAAATTTTCTACTGTACTATAAAACAAGGCCGGCATATTTTTGAACTCTTTAAGCTTAACATGTTTTATAGTTAAATAAGGAGAAATCCTAAGCAAATTTTCAACATAATTCCGAAAAAAATACGTTTTTATGTCACCGTCACCGAGCTGGAAACGATTTTTCTATTCAATATTTAACTAGGAATACTTAATGCAAAGATAAGTTCAAAAGATATTTTCCATAAGTGGTTACTGAGACCTAATCCTGAAGTGACGTAGGTAAAACGTCATAGATTCTCGTAAAGCAACGCCTGGTGATTCGCTATCAAAGGCTTAGTACAGATTAAATAGGAAGATGGACTGCAAAATTAACCGAGTGTAGTCAATTCTGGCGTCGTTCTCGAACTACCTCTCACAAAGTCTCTTGCATTACGAAGACTTATGGAACATACCTTATAAACTTATGATGCAAATTAAATTCCCAGACACTGCTGGCATTTTGGCGTGGTTGCCAAGAAACCGCGGTAAATGCGATGTAAACGTTTGTAGATTATCTATAAACATTGGATAACGTATCCATAAATTTTTTTTCGCGCAAAAATTGACATACAATATTATGAAATTGAAGCGAGGGTAAAAATTTAAATTTCAAGAGATTGAACATGGATATGCAAGGCTTAGTTGGGATATTGGCTGTTACGCAGTAATGGCCCTTCTAGCATGCTGCGAAAACGAAACAGCGGAAGAATTATTAATGGGAAAAGGTTATTATTGAAATTGCTTGGAACGCCTCGAGGCCCCACAGAGAGTGCGAGTAAGTTATTGGAAGGCCAAACTCCATCCCGATTCGGCTATATATTATATCAGAGAGGGTAGAGAAAAAAATATGATTCTTAATGTGTGTTTAACTAACCACCCTTATCGGACCACGTACATTTCATTTATAAATTTTAATAACAGGTCGCCTGATAGCCGCGATTTAACAATTTAAGCATTTAAGAACACCTTCAACATGGTAGCCTCAAATTTACCTTTTTTTAATATATCCATGTCAGCTAAATTAAATCAATTGATTTATTTTCATAACCGACCATGAATTTTGATAAAGAATTAACTCACTTCCATGCCTTAGAAACCTTTCGAAATTATTGTATCCCTAACAGATGGCGCTGTTTTTCAATATAAGTCTTTATTTTCTTTTTCAAAATGGATAAATTAATTTTACCTTTATAAATAAACAGATATAATTGCTTGATATAGAAGCAGGTTCAAAATATTTTGTTTTGGCATTAAGTAGTCATTTTAAAGGAATTTAATAGCGTAAAGCAACTGTAAAACATAAGCATAGAAAGCGATGGATTTCTGTAGAGAATGTACTATCAAATCTTTGTATGATAAAGATAAAATAAAAATTATATTCGCCTTATACTTACGTCGATCGGAGCTACAATATAGAAGGTAGAGCTAGTTAATTCCTCAGACTCCACGACAATCAATCGTTTATATGCTTATCTACAGACTTAAAGTGTTAGTGTCACGTTTTTTGAAAAGTGGCTAATTTTCGTTTTAAAACATCAATTGGGTTATAATAACAGTAGATCCAAAGTAAAAAGTCTTACAGAAATTTATTCATTTTGTAATATGAAAAATAAAATTGATATTTCACATACCTCATTAAGACGGAATAAATTATAAATATACCCCTGGTGACGTCATAAGAGGTTGACCAGCGCGAGACAGATTTCATTACGAGAGCTAAGCCTAGTTTTTAAACATCGCGCGCGCGTCAAATTCGATCACTTTGAAAGCGCCACCTATCAATAAAAAAAGGACTTGCGGAGTCACGGTTCACGCGCGCTCGAATCATGACGTCACCAGGGGTATATGGAGTACCGCGAAATTTAACTGTCAAAATAGTTTTAAAAAATTCTGCGAGTAGGTTCCGAAAGTCGGGGTTTTAATAATATTTGAAAAATTATAATGCATTATATAAATAGATATTCTGAATCAGAAAGATTTGATCTTTGAGATGGGAATAAAACCTTTTAGTTTTAAAAATAACGTTTTATGGTGACTCTTACACTTTAAATAACATTTTTCGTATAATCACCATTTCAATTTTAACAATTAATACAGCAAAAATGATAATTAATTGGCTGAATTCATTAACACCTAATGCATGTATTTAAATTTTGTTCTAAATTTTTTATTTATACGTTATTAAAGAAATATGCACCCAATCATCCTGCATAGGATTTTGCAAATTATCAAATAAATATCTGTGTCAGGCATTATTAAGTTTAATGCAATATTTTTGCCAGTAAAGCTCATTTGAGAAAATCTGATAAGCAACTATGCATATATATAAAGACTGGACCACGACGACATTTTTCGCCTTGCACGTGGTTAATAGAAACATACACATTTAATGTATTTCAAATTCAAAAACTTGAAACTAACATCGAAAATCTAGACTTTTATAATCGCTACATTTTACATAGTCTCAAGAGGTGAATTAACCCTTGAGGGTTATGTATTAAATATTCTAGTCATGCGAACTGACGATATAATCCAGGAAACGTTCACATGAATTGATCTTCAAATTTATATTCCAAATTGATGGTAAATGTACATGCCGCGTAGCTTCATGTTACAATTTTGATCGATGACTCCAAGTTCAAGCGAGTTAGTGCATCTTAACAAAAAGTTTCTGCATGCGTTATAAAACTATTAAAAATAAAATAATATAAAAATAACATAAACCGAAATTTAATATATTTTCGCGAAATGAAAGATCGAGAGTATTAAAATGTTCTGCTTGGAAAATTCGTGACAGTTGTAAAATGGCCGTAAAATTTATAACAAGCCATCCTTTTTCCCATCCAGGCCTGCTGGTCTTTATTAAGCCAATTCTTTTTTACAAGAGATCCACGATACATACTTCCCACCCTAAATGACCACCCCCTATTACTTCTTTTTTTCAGCTAATTTTTTTAAAGCCCAATCCCTCGTTCCTGTATCAATATTAATCTAGAGGGACGCACATATTGTACACTAACTGATATAAGAAAATTAACCTCACGGAAGGCTACTCTTAAAGGCTCTTTCAGACGATCCAACTTTTTGACTCGGCTTGATGGGTCAAATCGAGTTGAATCAACTAGTTGGATCGTCTGAATAGACACTGAATGAGTTGAGACACCTAAAAAGTTGGCTAGAAAAAATTGGATCAATGATACAATTTTTACTGACTCAACTTTTTAATTTCATTTCTTCAGCCAATCAAAATGGATTACAATAAAAGCCTTTTTCGCGGTTGATTTCGAAAGTGCCAAGGTAGGTGGCGCTTAAAAAGTTCTATTTGGTGGTAAAAGCTTAGTCGCGTGAAAAGGAAGGATTTACTTCACTTTTGCCTTCAAAGGTTGGGCAATTGATACAACTTTTTGACCCATTGAGCTGAGTCAAAAGTTGGAGCGTCTGAAAGAACCTTTAGATGGCACTGGGTAGCCCTAAAATGTTATAAGTCTGAAAACTGAACAGAACCAAACCGAAAATTTATTACCATTACTTTTTTTTCCACATGGTGTCCACAATATTTTAGTGAAAAAATCTAAATAAGCGGAATGCTACGAGAGTCATGTCCCTTTTTCTTTGTTGGTCCACGGTCTGATGTAAAACGTAACATCGCTAAAGTTCTTAATGATAGTTTCAAGGAATGTTTTAAAGAAGCTGCGAGGTATTTGTAACGGCTTGAATCATTAAATATCAACCACTTAAAAACCATTAGAAATGGAAATGAATTTCCAGCAATGACCTTCATTAGTTCCATTACATTAGTACGGCAAATTGTATTTCTTAACGACTTCATAAAATCCGCTTTAAACTTCCCGAGGGACCCGATCGACAGTTAAACGATGTTCCGTAAGCTTGTTGCTTTTAATGAAACGGCAGATATAGTCACGAAATCTTTGATACAAAGTCCGAAATATTTAGAAACCTTTCCGCCACTTTTGAAGAAATCAGGAAATCTTTGCCGAAATTCAATACGCTTCTTTGAGAATATCGAACTCCTCGATATTACCATTTTTCATAAGATTTCAGAGAAAGCTGGGAGAGGTTTGATATCTTAGCAAAGGGTTAAGTTATTTCTTACAGTTTGGTTTGTTGAATTGTAGTATACCGGTTGCGCTAGCCAGTTTTCCCGTACTCCGAATTCTCTCGCAATTGGCCATTAAATTGTAGGATATATTCTATAATTGTGACACATCCTGTAAGATGTAATGCTAAAGCCTTTATGATAACGAAGCGAGAATGGACTATACACTTGGTTTAGCAGTCTACCTCTCTATTTGGTGGTTAGCCTCTCATAGGAATCTTATGACATTTCAGTTACTAGCTGTCAATTGGGGCAATTCTCTAACTTTTTAAGCGTCGAGATATCTATTGTCTAAAGTGTTGTTGTCAACACTTCCATGCGTTCTATGAGTTCACGATATCTAAATAGGGGATTAATCATGGGTGTTATAAAATCTTGAACAAAAATCGGCGTTTGTCTCGTGAATTCCTTCGTGGTCAAGTTAAAATTTTACCATCTTTAGTTATAAAGCAAGCGGTAAATTATCGACCTGCTTAACCCTTTCGATAAGTAATCACTCGGACCGTGATAATTATAAACGATAAAATTTTAACTTGACCACCTTGTTTCTTATTAGCACTAGGGGAATTTACGAGACATCCGCCGATTTTCGTTCAAGGTTTGATGATACCTAAGACTATTCATCTATTTAGATATCGTACTCTCATAGACGGCACGATGTTGACAACAACCCTTCAGACGATAGTTATCACTTGCGATAACTCATTTAAAAAGTTAGAAAATTGCCCCCAATAACCAGTATCAAACTTATAAATCATATTTTCAAACTCATGTTTAATTGTAAACTACCCTATTTTTAAAATATGACACTAACAATCATAAGAATAGCATTTTTCCATGAAACTTTAAAAGATGAAAACTTATAAACTTATAAAAACAGGAGCTTTCGAGCACTTTGTCAAACTACACAAGATTAAAATTTCTTCTGCAACAGTGTCTGCTAGCCATTTGAAAATATGATGCAGGTCCCTCTAGAATATTTCGAGTTCATCCTTCACCCCACCGCCGCTTCGCTTTTAAGTTAAATGCGCGTCACGAGAGAGAGGGGAGTGAGGCGAGCCAGAGGACGTCAAGATGCCTGGATTTGATACCAGAGTCCACTTCGTATATATACCCCGAGCGATACTATATACCTCCTAAGTTTGGAGGTCTACTGATGATATAAATGAAAGTTCAAAGTTTTTGCCTATTAGGCCTATACAAACTTAGGTAGCTTAGTTGAAAGACCGTTTAAAAGGTCAACGAAAATTGGTTTTGGCACATACATTAGTAGTAATGGAAGGTCTAAGTTTTTCTCTTGAACCTTACACAAGGCATAGAAGTTTTTTCTATTCGGGATATATTTCCATGTTGAACAGTAATGGGAGTTAAGTTTGACATCCTAAGGATTATTATAAGCGTATGGTGGTATCACTTTGGGTAACTGTGGCTCCTCGATATCCGAGAATGGCTGTCACATTATTATAAAGTAATTCGAAATTTTTGTTTTCCTTTTTAGTTAACTGAAGTAGCCCACCTACTTTAATATTTACTGATACCCACTGAAAAGCCAAATTTGAAGAACAGCCAGGCAACCAAATTTATTGTTCAGCAATGGACCATTTTCAAAATTCGGGTGTTAAAATAGGTTTTTATAAGACGAAACATCTGGGATGTGGATCCGAAAACGATAGATGTGGCTTAAAAAAAATACGATTTTGTTAGACTGGTAACGTTGAAGCCATAACCAGGGCTCTACATAAGGCACTAGTCAAGGCATTTGACTACTAAAAAAAATGCCTTGACTACTAAAATAAATCGAAATCTTGGGGTTCACTATATAGTCAATTTGACTAGTAAAAAAAAGTCCCAAATATTCGTAAACCATGCGTCTCACTAGTCAGTGACTACTAAAAAAAATTGGGATAGGGGGCTTACTAGTCAGGCTGACTACTAAAAAAATATCCTTATGTAACGCCCTGGCCATAACTAACGTCTTTAGAATCGTCTGCTAAATTGCACCTCTTACCCCTAAGGGATTGGTTGAATTCTCACAGGCTGAGAGTGGTAAGGATAAGGTATACAGGGCTGTGGCTTCTGGGTACTTGTAAGAGATTCGGTTTCGCAGACGCCACTAAAGCAATGGCGGCACAGTAGTCCACGTTTTAAAGACTAATTAAATGCTGTTTATTTAGTAATAAAAGATATATTATTTTTCTAATATTTTTCCTTTTATACTTACAAAATGTCCGTTCTTTTAAGGTATATGTTATGTTATCTGAACCTTTCAATTAAGGCTATTTTGGTCTCTGGACAATTATAAGTTACCTGTTATAACGGCTTTGTTCGCCTCAAAATTTGCATTTTTGTGAATTTGCTGTTAAAATAATTTGAACAAGCCTACCGCAAATGCATTTCTTTAAATAATTAAATTAATTTAATTTAAATACATGGAGTAAGTTACGGTAGCATAAAATACCTTGTATACAGTCTCGAAACAGGTTATTTTATGGATATGAAGGTGAGAGGTCCCGTATTCTGCTACAGGGTATTTTTTTTTTTTTTTACTTCGCAAAATTCAGTAGCGAAAATACCAGATTTACAGAATTTCAATTCCACAACTAAATAAATCACCTTTTAAATACTAAGAAAATTTTCCCCATTACGTGCTTAAAATACTCTACCCCTACCAGATTTGTTAAAAAGCTTTCTCAATTTCTAATTACTGTGTCGTATGAATACTATTTAAAAATTGTTTGCCCTCTTATATTGGTACAGAGATTTATAAATGGCTGACCCTCGCCTTATTTTCGATGGAAAACAAACAATACCACAAGCCTGCATGAAGAAAAACCTCAAGTTCTTGGAATAAATATATACTTTAAAATTTGTTCATATAAGGAAAATTTAATTTTGTTTAAGAAAAAAAGTGAAACAAGTTAATAAGAAACGAAACAAACAAGTCCCACTGGAGAGGTATTACAAGAAAGGCACAACCCTATCTGTCTATCTACTTCTAACACTTGCACTGCAAGTGTTCTTCCTGTAAAAGAAATGATACTTTTGCCATTAACTGATTTAAACACGGAACTTACCTTTATTTAGCGTAGTATTGGAACACTTTTGCTGATTTTTATTAAAAAAAAATATGGATAGGTAAGGAGTGCAAAAAAGTGTTGCAAAATATAAAAGTTATAGCGAGATGAATAATCATAGCTTTGGTGGAATGTAACGTTAATATATACTTGTATCAGCAAAAACAAAAGTCGCCATACGACATGGTAATTTACTAAATGTACGACTTTAGTTTCGAGGAATTTCAATTAAACTTTCTGGAAAAGCTGCTTTTCTTAAACAAAAAATAAAATAATTTATACAGCATTAAAGAGATCACCGCCCCATTTTCTTGTGTTTTCTACAAGAAATATGACATTGCGGCAGTTTAATTATTTTGAAAGATTAAGTGAATGCATAGGCTATGAACATGAATATGCTTAAACCAAAATTTCGCCCTTCGTTTCGATTGTTTTATATGTAATACAGTGTTATGGAACGCCGTTTCGGCCAAAATTATGTACTTGCCAGGTTGTTATATAGTACGAGGCAAGTTGTTATATAGTACGAGGCAAGTTGTTGTATAGTACGAGGCAAGTTGTTGTATAGAACCGGGCAAGTTGTTGTATAGTACGAGGCAAGTTGTTGTATAGAACGAGGCAAGTTGTTATATAGTACGAGGCAAGTTGTTATATAGTACGAGGCAAGTTGTTATATAGTACGAGGCAAGTTGTTATATAGTACGAGGCAAGTTGCTATATAGTACGAGGCAAGTTGCTATATAGTACGAGGCAAGTTGTTGTATAGTACGAGGCAAGTTGTTATATAGTACGAGGCAAGTTGTTATATACGTGGACTTAGATTTATTTTTTCGAAAAATTGGGAGAGGTGACGACAGTAATGGCATCACTATATATATGAAAATAGCTACGGTAAGGAAAGAAATGTCATTTCCCTCGTGAGCTTGGAGGGGGCAAAAAACGAGCGAAGCCGGTTTTAGGGGGACGAGAAGCAGGAGTATATATTGGTGAAATTTCAGGGGTATTGTACCGCCCCCCCATTGGGTGGTTTTCTATTGAACTTAGTTTTATATGGAGTGGTAAAGTCTATACCGTTTGTAAAGAGGTCCAACGCCTATAGAGTGCTGTCAGAAGCCCCGGTTTGACGTCACCCACTATGTTCCCATAAAGAACAAGGCGGCCCAAGGGCTCGTAATAGTAGCCACATCGTACCGTAATTAACAGGCGTACCGAAAAAATTTGAGTGAATAGCCCCTCGATGCGCTACCTTTAACTATTGTAAAATTATTACTGAAATTTTTTTACTTCTGTTATAATTATAATAGTGTGACACGAACGGAAAACGTGAGTGAGTACCCCCACGATGCGCATCCTTTAACAGTGGTAAAACGATATACCAGAAAACACCCATTAAAATAAGTACTGAAGATCAGAGTGAATAGCCCCTCGATGCCCTAACAAAAAATTATAACCCTTAATCCTTTACTTACGTTATAATTGTAATATCTGAGGCCCAAAGCTAGTACCTTCTTTTAAAACTCTTCTCGATTTTTGGAGAAATAGACGTAACTTCCAATAATAAACACCGCCTTAAAACTATTCTAAATATAACGTCGGTATATACTTCCTTTTGCTTCTTAAAAATTCCCCTCGATTTCTTTGAATTTTGCAATAGGGGAGTGGGATCTTGGTGGGATAAAAGCGTGAAACCCTTATTGTCGACGGGTGACAGGAATTTTAAAGGGAGTATTAAACCGTCCATTTAAATTAAGGCAATACCATAATCCTCTCTCTCTCTCTAGCTTTAAATAAATATCGAGCAAACGTAAAACACAATTCTCAATGTTTTACTTTACTAGTACAAATAAATCCAATTCTTAAACTTACTGTTATAATTCCCTTCCTTTTAAAATACACGAACGAAAAAAATCACCTCACCACAATTCTCTCCCATTCACTCTCCCCTCAATGACGATCGAAAAATTTTATACTGTCTAAGGTAGTTCCCTTTCACGACGCCGCCACCACCACCACCACCAACAGGCCAGGTCAAACTAAGACTCACATCGTAGATGTTCATCATACGATGTGGCTAAAAAACGGAAACAAGCATGGCCTCCCTTTGCTAAAGGCAGACTGTGGTGACGTTTAACATTGGTTCTTAAGTCAAAACTGACAGCACTCTATAGTTGGCAGTCTAAAATTCGAGCATACCTAGCTCTGTTGACTAGATGGTCTCTCTTTTTAAAGTTAGGGAAAACCAAGGATGTATGGAGTCAGGGGGTATGCAGATGGAGGGTGGTGAATTTAACTACTTATTTTCATTTTTCCCTATAACTTCAAAGGCCCAATGGTTTATGGAATTGTTTGTTAAATGTTTTTGTGATAATAACAGCCTCGACGATACATTTATTCATACTGTATCTATTGAAAAATTAATGCGAGTGCCATTTTGACTTTTCTGTTAATAGTCTTAATACCATTATTTCACGTTCGTCACTGTAATGGTGTTTTGGAATATTTGAGTGAGCTTTATGGATTTTATGAGTCTCTTCTAAGGTGCCGATACAATCTAGATTTAAATGCTTTGGAACTTTATCATAGACGATTAGAAGGTCACTGTTGTATTATAAGAAGCTACTTAATTGCAAATATAAATAACGAAGAGACTGCTTTACTTGAGTGTAAATGAGTTACATTGCTACAATACCCCTGAAATTTCACCCATATATACTGCTGCTTCTCGTCCCCCTAAAACCGGCTTCGCTCGTTTTTTGCCCCCTCCAAGCTCACGAGGGAAATGACATTTCTTTCCTTACCGTAGCTATTTTCATATATATAGTGATGCCATTACTGTCGTCACCTCACCCAATTTTTCGAAAAAATAAATCTAAGTCCACGTATATAACAACTTACCTCGTACTATATAACAACTTGCCTCGTACTATATAACATTTTGCCTCGTACTATATAAATACTTGCCTCGTACTATATAACAACTTGCCTCGTACTATATAACAACTTGCCTC
Organism: Phalangium opilio; assembly: GCF_054372755.1. Classification (NCBI taxonomy): domain Eukaryota; kingdom Metazoa; phylum Arthropoda; class Arachnida; order Opiliones; family Phalangiidae; genus Phalangium; species Phalangium opilio. The sequence goes on from NW_028324226.1 coordinate 9,047,356, forward strand.
GTACTATATAACAACTTGCCTCGTACTATATAACACCTTGCCTCGTACTATACAACAACTTGCCTCGTACTATACAACAACTTGCCTCGTACTATACAACAACTTGCCTCGTACTATACAACAACTTGCCTCGTACTCTACAACAACTTGCCTCGTACTATACAACAACTTGCCTCGTACTATACAACAACTTGCCTTTTCCGTATACTATATAACAACTTTCCTAGTGTTATATAACAACTTGCCTCGTACTATATAACAACTTGCCTCGTACTATATAACAACCTGGCAAGTACATAATTTTGGCCGAAACGGCGTTCCATACAGTGTCGTAGCCACATAACTCAGTTGACACAAGAACGGATTCATGCTCATAAGAACATGGGGCACGAAATATTCTGTCCCCGTCCTAGCATACTTGGTGTAGGTTCGCGTCACTTCATTCCGCCATCTATGACGTTCTGCAGCAACTATATAGATTATAGAAACGTGTGCTTTTAGACACGTGACATTAATATTAGCAGACGAATCTTCTCAACCAAGTATGCAAGAATGGTACCAGAGGATAAAGCTATTGCCCTATGTTTTTATCAGCATGAATCCGTTCTTGGTTGACACGATATCGGTTTATATTGGTACTATAGCTCTAGTATTATCGAGTCTTGCTTCCATTTGCTCGGTTTGGAGTCTTGCTTACATTTGCTCGGTTTCCAGTCTTGCTTCCCGTTGCTCGAACTCTAGTCTTGCTTCCCGTTGCTCGATTTCTTGTCTTGCTTGCCGTTCCTCGGTTTCCACTCTTGCGCTTCCTGTTGCTCGAACTCCAGTCTTGCTTCCCGTTGCTCGGTCTCTATGGAGTCTGTAACGTATATTTGTGTTCCTCCACTTTTGCAATGGAAAAGGGGAGGGCTGTAAGAACTTTGACCTGGATACTTTCGAGTTGGTTGTAAAGGTTATTGAAACTTGTCAAGGCGTATCAAAGCGTATCTAAATTTAAGCCCTTTTGAAAATAACCCATTGAAACCAAGGTCTTAGAAAACAAGTTATTGACAAATGCAGGTGTAAAAATAACCCATGTATAGAATTAAGCCTAAGCAGAGAGAAACCGCGACCTGTCCACTAAAGGGTCACACGAGGTTTCCTCTGCACGCGTTCAGAAAAAGAAAGTAGATTCTGGTGCAAGCGCTCAAGATGAGCAGTGAGACTTTTAAGATCCTCTCGTAGGACAAATAAGAAATAGCAAGAGTGCGCGATGGATAAGACCGTTTACTAAATGAACTGTGTAACTCGCGCACTTAAATAAAATAAGAAAAGAGTAACCAGAGTAAGACTCTAACGAACTGTATGCTGCCATGGCATGGAGCCGCGACGTCATCATTAGCCGAAATAATTAAACAGCGGAATCAGCTACATCAGGAGGCCGTCCAGCCCTTGCCGATGGAGACAGCCAAACAAAGGAATGAAATAAGAAAAGTCCACTACCTTACCATACCTCCAGTAATACAGCGTGAAAACGTATCGGGAGTTACTAATAAGAATACTTCGGTATTAAGGTAACGTAAGCCAATCAGACGTCTATAATTAGCCACGCGTATTAGCTAAGTGGAGAACCAGTATGAAAAGACAATTAGTGACCAAAAGTAAACAATTAGTACTTTAAGAAATTAGAGGTTGGCCACCTTAATTAATAATTAATAGTTTAACTAATAATCAAAGTTACGTAACTATAATTTCATAATAAGAATCATAATAAGAAATCCTAACAGATCTGAGAAGGTAGTTTTAAGTATTTATCACCGGAACTGTGCATGCCTTTAATTGTATTTTATTATTTTAAGTATCAAGTGTTTTAATTATCATTAAATGTTATTTAAATGTTTTAAGACCTTGGTACCCTTTTTAACGTTAAGTTATATAAATAAGAATTAAGTATTACATATTAGATACGCTTTTGCCAACGCATAGACTAAGTCGGTAACCTGCGAGGACCATATAAGAGGTTCACTGAAAGAACGTTGCAAGTCTTGCTTCAAGCTGGTCGATTTCCTGTATTGCTTCCAGTTCCTTGGTTTCCAGTCTTGCTTCCCGTTGCTCGGTTTTCAATCTTGTTTCCCGTTGCTTGGTATCCGGTCTTGCTTCCAGTTGCTCGGTCTCCATGGAGTCTTGCTTCCCGTTGCTCGGTCTCCATGTTGTCTTGCTTCCCGTTGCTCGGTCTCCATGGAGTCTTGCTTCCCGTTGCTCGGTATCCGGTCTTGCTTCCAGGTCTCCATGGAGTCTTGGTTCCTATTGCTCGATTTCCTGTCTTGCTCGGTTTTACTAGGAATCGTTTACAACTTTCAAATTAAATAAAAGGATGCTTTTAGGAGTCAATCATAAAGATAAAATGTTACCGGTGTGGAAAAGAACGATCTTTATTGGTTTAGTGGCTAGGGGTTTGCGGACCTATAGCTTTGAGTAACTAGAAAAACCCGTTGGTTAAATATGAAGCTTCTGACGAACGATGGCAATAGAAGTAAAAGAATGAGCTGATCTTGTCCTTTAACCTTTTAATAGACAATTGCGGACAGCAAAAACTCATGGATTCTTGTTACAGATCGTTTCTGCACCAGGAAAGTGCTCGGCGTTTCCTCCGAAAAATATTTCTCACGGCAAACTTAATTACAAAATCATGTTCAAAAACTTTAAGATTAAAGAAAAACACATTTTTAAACCTTATACTTTTTGAGAAATGAAAGCAATAAAAATATTTTTGAAATGAAGTATGAGAAGAAAGTAAAAAAGGAATGTTTACGAGTTTTTAGGTTAGGGAGCTTGAGTAGTAGAATGCGTACGTGATTCGAATTACATTACGAAAGCGTCACGTCCTTTAATTGTCAGTGAAAAAAGTCGACCTAAACTGTAGAGAAAGGTCGGCGACATACGGTCGGCTACGACTTAACAATAAAACGCTATCAACCTTGGTAAACCGATCCCAAACCATTTTTTTTTTCATGGGAGGCTCCAAGTCTGTCCATCCTCTATTCTCATTAAACAACAATAAAAATTTATATTGGTTCATAATTAAGCCGGCAAATAAGCGCGTTGTAAGAAGTATTCTATAGGAGTTTTACGAAATAAAACGTCTTATATCGTTGCGTGAAGATATTTGACCCTCGGATTAATTTTACACCAGGTTTACTAAGCACGGTTTTCGCTTGACGTTAAATCACGGCGGAAAAAGTGGAGAAAAGAATCGGCAGTTGTTCGCATAGTTCTTTAAAGGTAAAAATACCAGGGAAAGAAATTTCGCTTTTTCGCATACTTAGGCAGAAAATTAGGTAAACGGCATGTTGACCCGACGTAAATACCGAAATTACGACGGGCAGATCCGTCGTAATTTCCGTCAATAGAAAATTATACTATATATCCTTGCTGGAAGTTCTTAAGCCGCATTTTCAATCACACGATTTGAAGTCCAAAAGGTTATAAATATCAAAATCTTGATTTGTGAAGTAGATAGATGTCTTTAAAAGTTCGGCCCCAAGTCCAAGAAGCATAACTAAAAGCTGAAGGATTTTTTAGAGTGACGCGCTCATTTTCTAGTTTGGAGTTGAGAATAGGCTTTTAAGTTTTAGAAGTTATATCCAATAATAACTAAAGAATTTGGGCCTTTTAACTCAATTTACATTTAGACTTATTTTATTGACTTTATTCAATTTTAAAAATTTACTTACTTATCCGATTAGAATGATTTAAAGGCCGGGAAACGGCGAGAAGGGTTCTTGTCAAACTGAAAACCGTGCATCGAACTAACAATGGGCGACCGTGCTTCAAACTTTTTAGGGGTTCTTGTCAAACTGAAAGCCGTGCAAAGCGGTTCTTGTCAAACTGAAGATAAACAATGGACAGTCTCTTAAATGGGAGATGCAAAAAGTCGGGGAAACAAAATTTAAGAAACTGTCCATTGTTTATCTTCAGTTTGACAAGAACCGCTTTGAACGGCTTTCAGTTTGACAAGAACCCCTAAAAAGTTTGAAGCACGGTCGCCCATTGTTAGTTCGATGCACGGTTTTCAGTTTGACAAGAACCCTTCTCGCCGTTTCCCGACAGTTGATTCTGTTTGTGCCCAGCAAGCAGTAAATGGAGAAGAATTGAGGATTTTAATCGGGAAGGGGAATATTTTTACCCATTTTCTATTTTCAAAGTAGATCTGCCTATGTAGTACCTAGACGTTTCAATGGGAAGTTCCTCAATTGTCAATTTTCAGAGTATCGACGGCCCTTTAAATGTGCACTAAATTTCATTAATCTGTACTATCCGTTTAATTACAATGAAGAAAGCTGCAAATCTTAGAATGTAGACAAATTAAAGTGAGCACTAAGATAATCCATTCAAATACGGAACCAAAAGTCATTAAAATCATAGCACAGGGTTGGGCGACGGAATATAATGAATATCATTCACTTGAAAAAAGTTCAAAATTTGCGAAAATTCCAAGACTGCGGGGATTTTAGGAAAATTAAGTATCGTATGCTAAGGCAAAAAAAGGGCAGAAAAGAATTTATTTTATAAATCTTACACGTTTACTACCGGCAGAAAAAAATATTAATCCTTCCGAAAAACGTTATATACTTTGTCTTACCTTATATAACATCAATGGCTTTTTAAAAATTTATTAGTTCTCTAACCTTGGGGGAACCCTCCGGAAATTGGCTACAATATTCGTGCCTGCATGCAAGGGATTCGAAATCCCCGAAAAATCCCAGTATTTCTATTAAGCCAAATATATGGCGGTAGAGGGGTAGGACATTAGCAATGACGTATCTTTTATAATTTTTTATAAAGTTTACAATTACTGTTTCTTACACAGATTTTGAAGCATGCTTATAAACTTTAAGCATTATTTTAATTATTTGTGTGCATTGAGATATTTTTAAACAGTTTAGGCTTTTAGAGGCAACCTGACTCGTTAGATTCGCTTAAAACAATAGGATTTGGTTATTTAAAGGTAAAACTGAAAATCGAGCACCCGTTGAGGCCAAGTTATGATGGGATGGGCTAACTGAAAGCCGTTCAATGCGATTTTTCCGAACTGAAGATAAACAATAGAGCATTTCCGTCAGAGGGATGTAAACTTTCGGAAAGAAGAGACTCCATTAACGATATTAAATTTGCTAGACTCCCTCATACACGGCTTTCATTTAGGTTGAAAGGTTTTTGTAAAAACGATATTGTCGCCATATTGTTCGTCTCGACACTCGGTTTTCAATTCACTAATACCGTTTCGTTAGATCCGGCGTTAAAATTTTTGCGTCAGACTCTTTTCAAGTGTTCGACCCCTAATAGGTTGAAACCACAGCCAAATAATCAAAAATGTAATTAAAGTATTAAGTATATTCCAGGAAGAACCGTATATTAAAATAACTGTTCAATGTTACGAAAGATAGACCCACCCGATTTCTAAGCAATCCCTTACTCAAGATAAGGGTGATCGTGGATACTTACACACTGCACATTGGGGTGAAACTACTCGAATCGTTTTAGTAAATGCAACCACGTAATATCTAATAACTAAACGTACAAATCCACTTCACCTCGGAAAAAAAATAGTTTACAGAAATTATTAATTACTACTAAAAGGGACCTAGGCCAAAAAAAGATGAGTCTCTTTTCTACACAAGCCATCGGCAAGATTTTCGATTAAAAATCTAGATTGACTCCAAGCATGCGATAGATATAGCTAGCATGCGGGTAATGCTTTAATTTAAAGGGATGGTTCTTCAAACGGTACAATAACCCGTAATGGGACTTAAAAGGGCGTGTCTAATCTCGAATCACACGTACCATCAACAAATGACGCATGTAAAATTGGAATTATATTCGTAGCAAGACTTAAAAATTACGATTTCTTTGGAGCCACGCGTGTCGCGGTTTAAAAAAAGAGCTGATTAAGTTTAGTTTGAAAACGAAGAAACCATGTTTTATTTGACGTAAGTTTAAGCAGAAGTGAGATGAGACTAGAAGTGAAGGGCTCTAGCATTGGTAATAGATCCTGGCATTAGTGAACAAATTTGAGGATTTTACGCCGCTTCAATCGCGCCTACGCTAGAGAGAAAAAATTGGTCGAGTTAAAAAAAATTTCTAACCCCCTTCCCCTCAACCTAAAGCGGCGAAACACGGACGCGGGTGCTTGAATCTAGTTCGACCTACTACCACCGCGAGCATCTCACGTTTTGGAGGGGAAATTCTGAAACCACCACTAGAGGGCCAACCGTTGGTGTGTTATCAAGAATATTCACTTTCGCCGAGTGAAGAATTTGGTTAGCTCAGTACTTCTAGTCTCATCTCACTTCTGATTTAAGTAAAACATAAGGCTTGGTAATGACCCTAAAGATGAGGGATAATCAAATATAACGCGTAACAGAAGCTGGAATTGCAGAAATTAAAATAGTCCTTCCAGGCTTCCATTTAAAGGGAAAATGAAATGGTTAGATACTCATTTTTAATCGCTTTAGATAACAACCTCAAAATCATTAGCAAAACCTAAATTATATGCTAGCCTAACACTCTTTTTCGGTTTATAAACCGCCATAGGGAACTATTAACTAATTAGTGTATGAAACACCACACGATCATTTCATTTATTATAATGGTCGGTAGTTGGTATGATGGTTTTTATAAAAAGTACGCGCTTCTTTTATCAAAGTATAAGGTTTAATTGGAACTGACTTTTAAAACTTTATATAACGTTAAGTGAAGATTTTTGGTAAGTTCGGTTAATGATATTATTGTTGTTTTATCATTCTAAATGGATTACAAAATGGTTTTCTGGTCATTTTATTCTCTCTTTAATAAATGAACACGTGTGTTAGGAACCGATGCTATAAGGGTTCTAAAGCAATATTTTTTTATGTAGAAAAATTAATTGTCGTTAAAAATCTAGTAACATTATTTTCGATATCTATGTTAATATTTTAAAGAGCTAAAATTGTTTGTTTGCTTGTGTGTAGGGGGTTTCTCTGGAAATACTGATCCGATTCCAAAAGTTCCTTCACTAATGAAAAAAAGTACACTATACCTGAGTAACATATTTTATTTTGATGAAAAGAAGTTTTTAATTAGAAATATCAATTGTTGTAAAACATTATATGCAATGGGCACTTCACAACAATAAGCGACCAAATGCTGAAATGGAACAATTTGACCAATTGCCATAACCGCGACTAATTTCACCTACTGACATAACCTCGACAACTAATTTCACCTATTGGCATAACCTCGACAACTAATTTCACCAACTGACATAACCTTGACAACTAATTTCACCAACTGAGATAACCTCGACAACTAATTTTACTACTGATATAACCTCGACAACTAATTTCACCTACTGACATAACCTCGACAACAAATTTCACCTGCTGACATAACCTCGACAACTAATTTCACTGAGTAGTTTAGGCTACACTTCACTTTTAAACCAATTTGCAATTTTAATCTCAATGTTTGCTAATCAAATCTGAAGAAAAAGTGCCTCTTGGCTGATTGATAAGTGGTTGTTCACCAAATGGTTGTATATACTTGAACATAATGGACCAAAAAAAACACCATGCACTAAAATTTAAACATTTCTAATAACATTGGATAGAAGTTCTAAATATACGCAGGCAACAGCTAGTTTTCTTATTTGCGGAGAACCCACACCTTTTTAGTGCTACGTTATTTCACGCCCCAGCCCAAATAAACACTTAAGTAAACAACGAAGTTCAACTCAACATGGTTGATCTCATTCCAACAACCACCCTTTCCTTAAGTAGACTGCGTTACTAGTAAGTATAAAACTCAGACTTTAATACGTGTGGGATACCCAAGCAGGTACCAATCGCCAATTAACCGAGCAGAGTTCAATGAGGCACCCTTTTTTTGGGAAATATTTGATGGTACGGGTGAGGCAATGAAAAGGCACTATAAAACTTGGATAAGTAGACAGATCCCAGGTAATCTTTTTACATCCAGTCAGAAAAGTTTATATAAACCACCAAAGGTTCACGGAGTTCAAATAAAGCCGTCATTTAATTTATTAGCACTAGCTGGCAGTGGCGTAGATCGAGTTTCCCTCTCAATTCCATTCCCCTACCATCTAGCAATATATGTATGGTTTTGAAACGTTTCTACCATGTCACAGTTTGGGACAGTAACACGCGGCTATAAATCAATTGAAAAACGTGCGGGGAGAGTTTAGCACGTATCTCCGCAGTTTGGTTGGTTTCTCCCTACAATATTTTTTACTAAATGGGCAACAGATTATTCCTCCCCTTTGTCTCAGCTTTTTCTTAAATTAAGGGTCCCTTCTAGCTAGCAAGCACAGTTCTATCCTAATAATCTCCAAATCTGAACTGCTAAACTTCACATTGCACTTATTGGAAACATTGTTTGAACAGTAATTGTATTCATTAATTGAAAACAATCTAATCGAACCTCGCTATGTCTCGAAGACTTTTAATTGTAATTACTAAAGGGACAGTGAAATTACATTTACATTAAAAAGGATAATTACGTTCAAACGTAATAGTCATCAGCAATTTTTCATATTTCATAAATATGAATTTTTTTTTAATGTCAACAGAATACTGGCACAAGCCAGAGGTAGATTTAATTTTAGAAATAGGAATGGAGAACAGTTTAATTTGGGCGCGCGTCAAAGTCCCGGACCCCCTTTCACGGGACGGAGGGGGTATGAAAGAAGAGGCGGGTCATAGCGACAGAGGTAAAAAGGAATTACATATTTTTCACCGTCCCCGTCAGCAACGTCATCAAAACGTAGTTTAAGTAAGCCAATAAGATAATTTAAACTTTTCGTTACGTGTTTGAGGGAGGGGCTACATACTGGGCTATGAGTCGGACTGAAGTAAATACTAACCGTTCTCCATTCCTACTTCAAAAATTAAATCTATCCATGCACAAACATTATGTTAAGTGTACAAGTATAGATGCATGGTAAATTGAGGTGCGATTCACTATAAAAATTTAGGCATGAGTAAATAAATGTTAAAGTGGACGAAGGCCTACGAAATAAATGGTCGAGAGAAGGGGGACTCTTCCAAATCCAAAAAGTCAGTTTACTTTTACCTACGATTGCAGTTGGACAGCAACATCTTGGTAAGCAGAACTCTGATGCCAAAGTCTATAAATGTACAAATGCATGTTAAATTATGTGAAGTTGAGATTTCCGCGACGAAACATTTTGGCATTCGCCAGTTTTCTGGATTATAGAGAAATGTATTTATACGTTTTAATATATGATGTTTGAGGGTTTGACAGAATTACCGCAATTGACCGCAAACATTTAAATTAGCACCCGAGGTTGAGTTTTCGGCTATATGCTGATGAAACTTCCCAAATGCATCATTCTAATTCAAGATCCCAATAAATTTCATCCTCCCGTGATAAGAAACTCTTCTTTCAAGTAGATAACTGAATGCTAGTACGAAGCCTAGAGGCACATGGATATACGATTTTAACGTTTTTAAGTAAGACTAGCGGGAGCCGTTATAATTGAACGAAGCTAGATTTTCGGCACGTTTCATTTTTCAATTTGAACCCGAAAAAGTGTTCTTTTTCTGAAAAGGTAGTCCGCGGCGGGTGCAATGACCAAAAGTGCGTGGTGGTGGTTGGTGGTGGGATTGGTGGATGTCGGAGATTTGGGAATATTGTCAACCACGATCTACGCGAGCGCATGCCACCAGAATTTAATACGCCCTGCGGCAAATACATTGGGTAGTTTTATATAAAAATATATTGGCCGCGATAAATTCTCTCGGACACGTGAAAAACTCCGGAAAATTGACACTTTTTCGAGTTCGCTACTCTCTCGATCAAAACAAGAGGCTCAAGTCACATCAAAATTTTAAACATACATATTCTTAATTAATTTAATTAAAACCCATTACATATTGTAAGTACACAGTTCGATAAAGGTTCTATAACTCCATGAGGTTGTGACAAATTTTCATTCACATCCCGCCTTTCTAATACTACCTGTTGTAGAAAGTACATACATATGAAGAGAAATCCGTGAAATCTATATTTTACCAATAATGACACGTTTAAAGGATTAGATTTAGTTGGTCGATTCACCACTGTAAATCCTCGAAACTACGACATCGATTCCGAGATTCTGCTTACTTTTGTCCAGTCCAGGTCTTAACTAAATAAGCCGGTGTTCAGTGCGACACTATTATGTTTTGAAAAGGAAAATGAAATGGTCAGATAACTAATTTGAAATCGGTTTATATTCATAGAACTACATCAAAATAACTGACAAATTATACAAAAAATATTCAGTTAAAATTATATAAATTTTAAAGTTACCAAATCCCTTTTGTTTGATTTATCAAGCACCATGGGGAACTCTAACTAATTAGCGACAGGAAAACCACGTGATATTTTCAGGTGACAGCGCGCGGTTTTTGTTTCTCAACGAGTTAGTTGTTTATCAAAAATGTGCGTTAGGCTTAGCGCCTGAACTTAAAAAATTTTGATACTTAATCAAATTAATTGTTCGCGTTTTAGTAAGTTTTGTTAAGGACTTTTGATGTTATTGGGCATTTCATTTTCCCTTTAAGGGGAAAAATGTTGAAAATAATAAACTACGAAACGTGTACTGATAGCTGCAAAAGACCGAAGACTATTAAGAAAATGTATCAAATTCCTTTTCCACTCACTGTAAAATAACACACGTGGACCTCTGACGAGTATCAAATACCCCATTCCTTCGCTTTGTAACAAAAATATTTAATTTGCTTTTTTTTCTTCTTCTTCTTGACGTATGTCAATGAAAGATTACAGACTGATAGCACGTTTTTATGGAGGCATTTCTTCTATCTTAGTTACATTGATTCTTATTCTCATTTAGCTATACAATGCGTTGGTCATGTCAGATTCGGTTATACCAGAAATTCATTGTCCAAACCAATATAGTTTGTGGCAAACAAACTTGGTGAACGACGGAAGTATACACCGCTGCGAAAAATATGTACTAACGAAAGTGGTTCAGAATGGTGTCGACAAACAGGTATAGCGTTTTAATTAAGCTGCCACAGATATCAAGACGGCGGAGACAAAATTATATTATTTGTTCTAATAAGTGGATAAGGCGAAAGGTTTGTTAGATAAGAGTTTAATTTACGACTCAATTAAGGATATTTACCTCAATTATTCTAGATAACTTATTTAAATAATTTTATCTTTTTCCTTTTTGAAATAAAATTTAGAAAAGCTTTTAACGACACTTTATCTAGGTTCCATAAGAAAAATTCACAGTTTAGGTGTTAAGGAGATATTCATTCTTTGTGTATAACGATATCCAATTTTAATTATAAGGATATCTTTATCTCGGCAGCCAAAGCATCTAAGCAGCATACAGTTACCCTAGTTGGAAATTAAATTTGATTTAAATGGTGCGGTTTGAAATAATGTGTCCCATTCACCGTTTTCAGTCTTAATTGTAGTTCAGTTTTAAATACGGTTTTCTAGAGACATGGATCTTTTAAAAATGAATTAAGTAGTAATATAAAAAAGGGTAATAAAATTGAAATGGTTGGGAAAATCAAGAAGCTCTTTTCAACTCACCTCCAAAATTAAGCTTCGGTCTTACGGCCCTTTAAAAAACACAAAAATGCTACATTATACAAAAGGCCTAGTTCTGTATGGGGGTGACCTACTCGAAGTCCATCAACACATCAATCTTGAAATACTTCACACACCTCAACCCAGAAACTTGCATCCGCTCAAGGTTTTCACCCTGGCCGTTGCAGCTCGTAACTAAAAAATAGTTCATTGAAAACTTTTTCATTGAAAAGATCGTAGACCAATAAACATCGCCTTGAGTTTCATAAATCCTATTTTAAGATCCTCGGTCATTTTCGATCTCTTACACTAGAGCAAGTAAAATTTTGTAAAAGGAAATGTCAGATACCTTAAATGAACGGCCTTTTCTAAATATAAAAGGAAAAATAATAATAATTAAAAATATCTCTCTTAGAAAATAATTACCATTTAATTACTCTTAAAAACGAGGACTCTTGTGCCGCCATTGGTTTAGTGGCGTCTGCTAACCCGAACCTTGCTCTTACCCTTACCTCTCTTAGCCTGTGAGAATTCAACCAATCCCGTAGGGGTAAGAGGTTCGGGCTAGCAGACGCCACTAAACCAATGGCGGCACAAGAGCCCTCGGTTTTAAGACTAATTAAATGCTAATTAATTTGTAATAAGAGAACATTTAGGTTTTTAATAAATTTGATTTTATTTTTAGAAAAAGGCCTTTGTTTTAAGTTATAATGTTATGTTAACTGAAATTTTCCTTCAACTTTCTTGAATATGGATTTTATTCGTGTGTCGGACATAAGAGTGACTTGATACATTGTCATCTCTGACCGCATCATGCATCAGAAGCATTTAAATATAGAAGTTCTGGTGAAATGCACGTATAGGACAAAAAGGAAGCAGAGTTCGACCTTGTAAATGAAGTAAAAGATCTCGGAGCTGCCTCTAGAGTGGTCTTTTTACATTTCACATCTTTCCTAGCATCGCCATAGCTTTCAAGCAGAAATTAGTGCATTCCATTTGAACAGAAATTATTAATTAGCACAACGTTTTGCCATAGATAACCTCATTGCAGTGAGTTAAGAAATACACCCTTATATAACAATTATATTCGCTTGCAATGTTCTTACTCTGTCGTCAACTCTTTAGACAGGTCTCATACCTCGGATTAACGGCTGTCAACTGTCATTAATGTATCTTGATTAAGTTGTGTAATTGAAGTTTCTTCCTTTTTGGAGATATATCTCAAATAATTTTGAAAATAGAGTTGTAGGAATTTGCTCAAACCGTGATTTCACAGAACCGCTTTTGTGACAGGGCTAATGGCTAGCGCCACTTGGAACTGAACTGAACCTATCTTTATCACAAGCAGTCTTGACTTGCCGCACTCCTGTAAGCTATTCGTGTTGTAGAAAAAGCGGAATAAGGGACTTTGTGGCAGACTGCCCACGCAATTCGGTGCCGAATACCCTGTGTCCGCAGGTGTTGACTTATCCCAAACACACCATTAGTCAGCACCTGTAAAAACCTAATATACTTTTCTTCCGTGCTTAATCACATACCTGATATATCGCATGCGCCCAAGGCCTCAAATATAACCACTGCTCCGTTTACCCAAAAAAGGTCAAGTACTTTTTTACTTATGCAATTACGCCACTCTATATTTTCTTTACTATAAAAATCTGGTATTCTAAGGAAGGGTGAAAAGGAAAACAAAGTGATTTTTATCGTTTTTCCACTAACTATAACACCGACTATAGGCACTGAAACATCCAGTAAATATCTCGGAATGATTTTAAAATTCAAACTAGTTTGAGATTTCATAGATTATTTGAAATTTGGACCTCCGACCAATCGCGTAACGCCCTGCCTTCTTGTCTACAAAATTTGCTCGACACACTCTATATACCGCGCCATGATTGTCACATCGCGCGCAATTTTAATCAAATCTCGCTCTAAATTTCATTCAACATATAACGTGCCCCGGGAAGTTTGTTAACAAGAAGGCAGGGCGTTAAGCGATTGGTCTGAGGTGCAAATTTGAAATTATCTATGAAATTTCAAACAAATTTGAATTTATCTATGAAATTTCAAACAAATTTGAATTTATCTATGAAATTTCAAACAAATTTGAATTTATCTATGAAATTTCAAACAAATTTGAATTTATCTATGAAATTTCAAACAAATTTGAATTTATCTATGAAATTTCAAACAAATTTTAATTTATCTTTGAAATTTCAAACAAATTTGTATTTAAAAGCCATTTAGAGGTGTTTCCTGCATATTTTCCTATATGCAGATGGGTCTTATAATTAGGAGAAGAATCAATAAAAATTAAATAATTTTCCTTTTCACCCTCCCTTTAAGGATTTTAAATTCAACAGCATGGCTAATTGTGATATAAAATTTCTATGCTTTCAACCATGCACTGTGAAGTCCTTTTAAAGACATGCGTTATTAAAGTTGAAACAACCAGTTTGAGCAGCCACACCAGAAAAAAGTCCTTCACTAAATGTTTAAAAAATAAAACATGCATGGGCGTTATTTAAATTAATTAAGATAAATGAGTATCAAATTAATAGCTAATATGAAGAAACTGGAATCTTCGCCTTGGATATTTTTAGAGTCAGTTTATAAAACACTTTATTTTGAACCGAGCCGCCTAATTACTTTTCAATCCATCATAACATTTGAAATCTGATACTAAGTCTGGCTAAATTTCAAAATTATAATACAAAAATTATTTTAAAAACTACATCCGACAAACTATGTATCTTATGTAAAACCAATAAATCTTCTTAATTGTATTGACCTTTTCCCTTAATTGTTTATTTTGTGTTACTTATTATTTATAATTATTCATATTCTAGTCAGGTTCTAATTAATTACTACACGAGGAAGCAAAGATTTCTTGCTTCCAGTTTTTAGCTATCTAAGGCTATTTTCTAAGCTACCTATATATTTCCCGTGTGTTTTAAAGAACTGAATATTGGTAAGTGACCCTGTCTTTGTAGACACAAAACATTAAATTGTCTTTCAGTCTACTGGTTTTTTTAGAAAAATCTTTCAAATTCATAAAGATGGTAAAGCTAAAATGTTACTGGTCTAGAATGGACTTTTTTAACAGTCATACGTTAACCGGTTCGTATCTAAATTATTTCCTTGATGTTACTGAAATCAGCTAGAGATGTGAGACGGTAATTTACCAAACACCGCCGTAAATTTCCGAAAACCGTAATTGTACAATGGTAATTTACAAAACACCACCGTAAATTACCGAAAACCGTATGTTTAGAATGGTAATTTACCAAACACCGCCGTAAATTACCGAAAACCGTAATTACACAATGGTAATTTCCCAAACACCACCTTAAATGACCGAATACTGTAATTTTACAATGGTAGTTTACTGCCTAAATTACCGAAAACCGTAATCGTGCAATGGTAATTTACCAAAGACCGCCGTAAATTACCGAACACCGTAATTGTACAATGGTTTTCCAAATTTTGCGGCTCAGAGTTAAAACATTTTGAGTAAAACTAATTGTACTAGACTGCCAGAGACTATAATGTTAGCATATTTTACTTTGGAGTCCAGTTTTTCCTAAAAGAATGTAAACTAGGCCTAAAGCGCTGATAATTCAACGTGCCAGTTAGATAGACAATATATACACGTGAGAAAATAAATTACCGACAGAATTTTAGTTTTCGCAAAATTTAATTCGGTAATGTTTTAGTAATTTATCATGTAAATTTTTTAATATTTACATTAATTCCACATCTCCTATATCAACCAAGCAGTTCGGTAAAATTCTTGAACACATTGTGATTGGCAAACAAAATAATTTTCTAAATTATGTTTAGATTTGTCAACTCAGTTTCAACGGTGTGCCATTTAGTACATAGACTTCTTTCGAAGACAGTATTGCGACATTTAGACACACGAGTGTTAGTCACATATGTTCCACACTGTATTTTTGATCATTCGTTGTAAAAAATTGTTATTTAATCGGATTTGATATTATATATAATCGGATTTTATATTGTTGACATTTATTGCCGGCACATCAAATATAAAGCTAAGCCTCCCGTCCCCCCCCCCTAAAACTGTCCTTTCGGCAAGGACGTCTAGGTAAGTTTTCACTTTGTTTTTCTATTAACAAATATTGGGGAGGGAAAAGTCTCGAAGTTGGTAAACCCGAGTCTGATAGAAATATCAACACGATTTAAGAGTAAACCGGATTTATTCACGGAAGAGAAGACAAAATTACAAAATAGTTTTCTTCGATAAGATCAACGCTACGCGATACGAGCCGAGAGAATCTTTTTATAATATTATTGAGTAACAAACCGCGACTGATTGATCGGAAGTGTGCCGCGAGCTCCGTCCGTCGTATGCCCAAAAGAAATATAAAACCCACTACCAGGATTTCCTAGTCTTTGCGAAAATTCTTGACAGCCAAATCTTTAAAAAGGCTTCATTACTCCTAATTACTCACAAAATTTAGGCATCGTACAATTTATGTGAGACATTTTACGCTTGAAATATTTAATTTTCAAAATTAACCTGTTTCAATTCCCATACATCTTAAAGCGAATAAATTAAATCACAATTGTCATATAACGCAAAAAACCCAAAAGAACCACTTCTCCCCAAAGCACATAATAGCCTTGGTTTTTGAATTAATAATACGTTACATTATCTACAGCAACGTATTTTTTCACGGTTTGCAGCGGCGCCATCTGTACAACAGAAACTTCAATAATCGGCCAGAATATTCGCGGTCATGTTAGTTATCGGTTCGAACCACGTACCTTCCATATAATGGACTAGAATCTTAATGGCGGATCCCATGTTAACGTTTTCTTGCTAAAGTGTCCCAAATAATAATAAAGAAGAAAAAAAGCTAGCAGACGACAAGGGCTTGAAGAAGGCGGTACAACGTAAACAATTAAACTGGCCGCTTGGTCTGGTTTCGCTAAGCCTTGAGCCAAATGTTAATTTTTTTTTTGCGTCTATTTAAAAGTAGAGTTTAATAAAGTAATTTAAAATGTGGAAAATAAGAATTTGCGCGCTTGGAAATTGTAAAAGTGATTCAAGGAAAATAAAATGTAAAGACAAACATTTTCTACCATTCCCAAAAACCATTACGTTATACCGCGGCGCACGTACCCGCGAAAATTGGCGGGCAACTGCGAACAGACGTAAGCAGATTAAAACTCCCTGTTTCTGGTCCCTCTAGATTGATGGTCCATGTTTGAACACAGGTACGGATTTTTAATAGAAACTAAGGCTTAGCTTCTTTTAATCCATTCCTTGTGACTTTTTGACGTTTTACTACACTGATTACTAACCACATTTGGAACTCTAAATTAGTGAAGCAAGTTATGTTTTATAATGTTCCTGCGACAATTTCATTACTTTAAAAATAGACATTAAAATGAGGGTTTTCGTTTAAGAAAGCCCAGTTATACATTTCAAAAAATGAAGACAAGGTAAAACATGAACTTTGAAGGTCGATGATTTCTGGGACAAGGTACTTCAGATTAGGTAAATCAAAATAAACGATAGCGATTCAAAAGAAGGGGGACGAAAAAAGTAGAGGGAATAATCTTAAACTCTCCCGGGTAGTCACATGAGTGGCTAAGTCAAGTACCCATTTATCTTTCCATCGGCGAAGGAAAGAAAAGTAAGAAAAGCGTGCGCAGGTAATTCGGAAGCCGGACCACGACATGAGAAGCGTTATGAAGCCACAATCAAAAAGCCAGCTCGTGACCCCCATAAGCTAATATTCTTTCCTGTGTGACAGCTCGCTATTCATACTTTACAGTCTAATCCCGCTTTGGCTTAATGCAAACGTACTAAAAGATTTTCCACGTTTTGTCAACAATAATACGCCCCGCGTTTAAAACGTTTCAAGAATTACTACGTCATTGGTTAGGTCTGGTAATTGTAAACGATTTCAAATATGTTTTTGTGGGGGGAGGGGGGGGTTCAGTTTTCCATCAAAATCTGTGATTATTTTTATGGAAATGAAAACTACCCTTAGCAACATTTTTAAAAATAAACTATCAGAAGAATCCCTCTGAAATTTTTAGCACACATTAAGTTCTGTGTATGTTTTTAAAACAGTAAACGCAATGCAAAAAAAGTTAAATTCAGTCAAATAACCATCCTTTTACATTAAAGTCGTCATCAGGTTTTATCTAAGGTAGTTAGCGTCTCCTAGAATATTGTTAATAATTTGTGACTTTATCAACTCCCCCTATTTAAGGACAGCGCAACTCCTTTCCAACTCAATACTTAAAGGTAAGATAATACACAAATTTCCTGTGACATAACAATAATTTCTTTTTATGTAAATATAAAGAATGCTTCTTAGGTTTTCTTTTAAATGGTAAATACTATCCTTCCCGAGCCCTTCAGTTTCATCAAGCAAAATCTTTGAATTTCTCACCATTTCGAAATGATTATAGGTAATGGGGGAGGGCAAAATTTCTTTCTATTTTAATTTTTTGTCTCCAGATTCTAAATTTATTGCTCTTTGAAACGAAGGTAAAAATTCGTATGAGTTTAATTGGTGTAAAGAAAAGAAAAGATAAGGACAAAGATTTCCTTTCTTATTGTTTGAATTTCTGATTAGCTATTTGAAGTCAAGCTTATTATTAATCAAAAATGTCTTGATTAGAATCAAGTCCTAAAAAGTATCGATAAGACTGAGCTTATCACTTGACTGAAGGATCAGATATTAATTTTTCTTTTTAATTGAAACTTAAAGGCATGCTTAAGAAAAAACAACGTTCCATTACCGTTTTCCGTTGAAATAACTTATTTTACAGGCAATCAATTTCAAAAATTTACTTATCTCGGGTTTTCGGGCACAATTCCATTCCCCCAAAACATTTTATCATTACATTAATTACTTTTGAGAGAGTACGTGTATGACATTGAGTTTTAAAAGGTTCCCCCATTTGTGCCCTGCATGCTTCGCAGTGGATAAGTTTTAAAACAATGGCGGAAAATTAAGTAGGGACAGTTAGATTTTTACTCGTGGTTATGCAAAATGATGTAATGTCTAGTGTACTTCAGTCAACAGTCATACTGTTCATTCTCATAGCTCAGGACATGATTAATGCTGCTCACTATTTTTCTCTCTAGTTTCAAACAATGGTTAGAGACCATTCAGTGCCGCAGGTCGCACATGAATATATTTCAACTACAGTTTACATAAATTCTCCGTGGTCGTACTATTAGCGTGTTAAGCACTAATTTGTTCAGATTATGTCTCGAAAGGGTGCTTGTTGTAAGTTTTTAAAGCAGTGTTGCCCATGTGTGGGTAATTTCCCACATAGTGGGAAATTTAGGTTTGGTTTTAGGCTCTGTGGGTAAAAAGTAATATTTTTCCGAGATCAATGAAATGTCGGAATTTTCCTGTTCAAGGGTTAATAGTGCAAAATTTTCGAAAATGCACTAATTTTAACTGCACAGTTAAAATTAGTGCATTTTCGAAAATTTTATCCGGTTTAATAATTTCAAGCGACATTTTGAAATAAATTCGGTGATTTTAAGTTTGGCACTGAAAAAAAAAGAAAGCATATTTTGAGAATTTTAAAGCTCTATAGCATTTGTACATATTGTCAAAACCATGCGGAGTGATATTCCATATTAAACTTAGTATGATAAAATAGTCCAGATAAATATGACTGTAAAAAGAGGGGGTGTGGGAAATGCGGCAAATTTTTAAAATGGAAGTGGGAAAATCCACTTTCTAACATTAGCAACACTTGAAGGTTTTGGTCATGGCTAAACAGACCGCTCATTCAATTTTTTATTGTTTTAAAGCTTATTTTGACACGTTATCTCTAAAAAGTAATTAATGTAATGATAAAATGTTTTGGGGGAATGGAATTGTGCCCGAAAACCCGAGATAAGTAAATTTTTGAAATTGATTGCCTGTAAAATAAGTTATTTCAACGGAAAACGGTAATGGAACGTTGTTTTTTCTTAAGCATGCCTTTAAGTTTCAATTAAAAAGAAAAATTAATATCTGATCCTTCAGTCAAGTGATAAGCTCAGTCTTATCGATACTTTTTAGGACTTGATTCTAATCAAGACATTTTTGATTAATATCTGTTCCTTCAGTCTTCATTTTAATTAAGGATGTTAAGAAACAGTTTTACATTTTCAAAATCTGCACTAAGCAGAAACATATATAATTATAAAGGGGACCATAACTTTAGCTCAATCAGACATTTATTTATAATGATACTTCAAAAAAAAACGTAAATCATTAAAAGTTTGGGTAAGTACCCACAAGCACCCGGGGCAAGAACCCACAAACACCCGGGGCAAGAACCCACAAACACCCGGGGCAAGAACCCACAAACACCCGGGGCAAGAACCCACAAACACCCGGGGCAAGTACCCACAAACACCCGGGGCAAGTACCCACAAACACCCGGGGCAAGTACCCACAAACACCCACAAGTACCTAGAAACACCCACAAGTACCTACAAACACCCACAAGTACCTACAAACACCCACAAGTACCTACAAACACCCACAAGTACCTACAAACACCCACAAGTACCTACAAACACCCACAAGTACCTACAAACACCCACAAGTACCTACAAGTACCTACAAGCACCAACAGGTACCCACAAGTACCTACAAGCACCCACAAGTACCTACAAGCACCCACAAGTACCTACAAGTACCCACAAGCACCAACAGGTACCCACAAGTACCTACAAGCACCCACAAGTACCTACAAGCACCCACAAGTACCTACAAGCACCCACAAGTACCTACAAGCACCCACAAGTACCTACAAGTACCCACAAGCACCAACAGGTACCCACAAGTACCTACAAGTACCCACAAGCACCAACAGGTACCCACAAGTACCTACAAGCACCCACAAGTACCTACAAGCACCCACAAGTACCTACAAGCACCCACAAGTACCTACAAGCACCCACAAGTACCTACAAGTACCCACAAGTACCTACAAGTACCCACAAGTACCCACAAGTACCTACAAGTACCTACAAGTACCCACAAGTACCTACAAGTACCCACAAGTACCCACAAGTACCCACAAGTACCTACAAGCACCCACAAGTACCTACAAGCACCCACAAGTACCTACAAGCACCCACAAGCACCCACAAGCACCCACAAGTACCTACAAGCACCCACAAGTACCTACAAGCACCCACAAGTACCTACAAGTACCTACAAGCACCCACAAGCACCCACAAGTACCTACAAGCACCCACATGCACCCACAAGTACCCACAAGCACCCACAAGCATCCACAAGCACCCACAAGTACCCACAAGCACCCACAAGTACCTACAAGCACCCACAAGTACCTACAAGTACCTACAAGTACCCACAAGTACCTACAAGTACCCACAAGTACCTACAAGTACCTACAAGCACCCACAAGCACCCACAAGTACCTACAAGCCCCCACAAGTACCTACAATTACCCACAAGTACCCACAAGTACCTACAAGTACCCACAAGTACCCACAAGTACCTTTAAGTACCCACAAGTACCCACAAGTACCCACAAGTACCCACAAGTACCTACAAGTACCCACAAGTACCCACAAGTACCCACAAGTACCCACAAGTACCCACAAGTACCTACAAGTACCCACAAGTACCCACAAGTACCTACAAGTACCCACAAGTACCTACAAGTACCCACAAGTACCTACAAGCACCCACTAGTACCTACAAGCACCCACTAGTACTTACAAGCACCCACTAGTACCTACAAGCACCCACAAGTACCTACAAGCACCTACAAGCACCCACAAGCACCCACAAGCACCCACAAGCACCCACAAGTACCTACAAGCACCCACAAGTACCTACAAGCACCCACAAATACCTACAAGCACCCACAAGTACCTACTGGCACCCACAAGTACCTACAAACACCCACAAGTACCCACACGTACCTACAAGCACCCACAAGTACCTACAAGCACCCACAAGCACCCACAAGTACCTACAAACACCCACAAGTACCCAAAAGTACCTACAAGCACCCACAAGTACCTACAAGCACCCACAAGTACCTACAAGCACCCACATGCACCCACAAGTACCCACAAGCACCCACAAGCATCCACAAGCACCCACAAGTACCCACAAGCACCCTCAAGCACCCACAACTACCTACAAGTACCCACAAGTACCTATAAGCATCCACAAGTACCTACAAGCACCCACAACTACCTACAAGTACCCACAAGTACCTATAAGCATCCACAAGTACCTACAAGCACCCACGAGAACCCACATTTCAGAAGACCATTCCATCATAGCTTATTTAACCTTCAATAGACCATTTCATCCACAAGGCTTCAAATAGAATCGCTCCAATAGGAATGCAAAAATAAACCACTAAAAAAGGCGAGTTTCCAATGTGTTGTCAATTTCAAATAAAACAGTGTATCATTGAAAAATCGCAAATCGAGGTATATTTGAAAAATTAAAATTAAACATACTTAAACTTAATTTTTCGAAATAAAGAGTAGAAAAGGACCTAAAATAAAGATCATATGTTCATTTAAAACCGTTTTCAATCCTAAGAAATGTATAGTTTTTGTTATATACGTTCCACAATTTGACCTTTTTTATAAAAATTCCCATGTTATTTCTATGGGAATTTTCCAGTTTTTTGCCGAAAAGGCTGATTAATTTTATGGAAATGAAAACCACCCTTAGCAACTTTATTTTTTATAAAATAAACTATTAGATGAATCCCTTTGAAAGTTTAACTACATATTAAGGACCCGGATTGTAGTTCTGTGGAATTTTTTCAGAACAGTTAACACAACACAAAAAAAACTACATCCAAACAAAAAACCCTCCTTATACATTAAGATCAGTATGAAGTCTTATCTAAGAGAGCTACCGCTCTCTCAGAATAATAACAATTCCGGCCACTAAAATAGAAGAGACATATTCGAAACGTAAAGAATTATAAATTATAATAAAATGTATGGTCATTAAAAGATACACATGCTAAATGTAGAGTGAATTAATTAAATCAATAGTTGTAGTACGTTTAATATTACTTTATAAAGGGGATAAACTGGTTAATCTTCTGCTATTGTGGAAGATGGAATTAATAGAAGTCGGAATTAATAATTATTATTTTAACGGGTATAAAGTATTGTGGACAATGTAAATTTCCAAGTAAAAAAAAAACAGATTCAAATCGGTCTTATTCATTCACTATTAGAGTTATCCTGTTATTAAGAAATTATTGCTTATTCGAAACAGTAAGATCAAATTAATTATGTAAAAGAGAACACCGTTTATGGATCACTTTTTGTTATTTGGTATCATATTTGTACCGATGTGCTTATTCGGTTTGGGAAAAAACAAACGTTGTTTAATTTACAAATAAAATTTTAAGGTATATCTGGAAATCATCATATTCATCTGGATTCAAAATGAAACAGTAAATTCCTGATAAAAATCCAGTTTTTAATTGATCAAGTTAGGATGCTATGTCCAATTTTTAATACATCTTTCTTGGTAAAAGATACGCCTTATTGAACTAAAAATTATTAATGTCGCTGTATTAAGTTTTAGACAAATATACTTACGCAATATGGAACTTAGTTATGAATTGTTCAAATTGAGATGCAACGTCCAATTTTCGATCCAGTACCTTTTTTGTAACACATACGCCTATAGAAAGCTAATGAACTAGAAAGTATAAATTTCCGTGGATAAAGTTTTAGAAAATTATATTTACACATTATAGAACTGTTTTTTGAACTGGTTGAATTCTCAAAACTGGTCTAATGAGTTTTAGAGTTGAAATTCATATAATATTTTTGTATAACCTAAGCATTTTAGGCATTATTTGCTCATGCAATATTGGAAATATTAGATCTTTCAATCGCCATTTACCATAATTCCAATGGAGAACAAATCCTACCATACTTGTTAGTAATTTAAGATTAACTGCTTAAAATTTAAGATTAACTGCTTAAAATTTAAGATGACAAGAGCTAATTTACCAATGTTTACAAAATACTAATCTGAATATTCATCAACTAGGAGTAGAAGTTAGAAAGTGGTTTTCATTCCTGTAACACTGGAGATGGCAGAGGGAAATAATTAATTACGCCCTTTGCTAACAAATAGGGCCAAATATAAAATAGCTCGCTTATTAACCGGAAACTGTCGTAACTAAAGAGCAATAAAGATTATAAATCGTAACCTATATAGCAGCCTTCCCTAACCAAACTTGACATTAATATAAAAGGGAGGCAACTTTATATCAAAGAAAAAAAGATAAGAGAAAGTCAGTACGATTAGGAAATAAATTTTAGAACTTAAATTTAGGATAGTTTTTAAAGTTGGAACAATAGTGAGGGCGGTTAATGTCGTAGGCAGCGCAGGCGACGCCACGCACATTCCTCGACACAAAATTGTTATTAACTTCTAAGGATCAAGAAAAAACACGACCAGTATCAAATTCTGTGTATTATTTTTATGGCTTAAAGAATTAAAGAGAAGTCCTGCAAAGCTAGCCAGCATTTTATTGTCGTATCCAACTACGATTTTATAGGATTATGAGGGCTTAGGATTGAGACGTGCTTTACATTATTCACCTTCGTGCTGCTATATGGTCTTACGGAGCAAACGAAAAAAGAACATTAAAGGCATAGTGTCTCGTCCAAATAAAATCTATTCCAAATTAGCATTTTACTAAAATTAAACTCTTGAAAAATTCTTTATTTTTTTAGAACAATTAACTTATTTACATTAAAACAAAGTACTTTAAAAGCTCCAGTAGGCTATTCTATCATCAAGTTTCAGGTGTCTTGAGTCTCATGAATGGAACGAGTTGATAAGGTGTTTCTTTGGAGATTTTTGTTTAGGTTCATAAAACCAAGTTTATAAGATATATTCCATAAGTTGGTCACTACTGTTATGAAGTGACGTAGGTGAAACGTCACAGATTCTCGTAAAGCGAAGACTGCTGAGACGCTGTCAAAGGCTCAGTACAAACTAAAGAGGAAGATGGACGGCATAATCGAGTGAAGTCAATTCTCGCGTCGTTCTCGAACCAGCTCTCAGTAAGTCTCTAGCATTACGAAGTATAGGAAGTGTCACACTTATGTATGGAAACTATCTTATAAACTTATGATGAGACTGATGTGGTTTTAAATAAAGATACAAGAGATATGAAAGTTAATTCGATTATTTGAAGTTGAAAAACTATATTTTATTAGTTGAGTTTGCAGCTTTAATAATCTCATTTCGTTCATTATTCCTTTTTATTTTAAAGAGCGTTTGAGGGCGATTGAAATGACCATAGAACCATTTTTAAATAGACCATTCCATTAAATATTTGCCGAGAAACCAACGCCCAGGGGAAGAACCGCCATATCTCAAAATATCAAACTTTGAAACTTTGAAAATTTATGCATAGTTAATGGATGGTTGTTTTTCCATTTCATTATCTCTTTAAATGCCAAATTTTAGGACTCTAACTACTTGGGGTTAAAATGCGCCAGGGGCCATCTCTACTGCAATTGGCACCGCTAGTGTATAGTCCAACTCAAACTAGAGAATTATTTACGCGGTTTACTATTAATCTAATCCCACCCTTTATCCCTCGTTAAATAAAGCTCTAGATAGCAAGTCACGCAAACTAAAAAAATCTTCTTCGACTTCCAGTAGCTGCGTAGTGAATTAATTTGAAACCATCAAACAGAAAGTCTTTGTTTTTTTCGAACTTGCAATCAATACGAAGAATTGTTCCCCCAAAACGATGAGTTCAACCAGGGATAGATTTAATTTTAGAAATAGGAATGGAGAACAGAGTAATCTGGCGCGCGTCAAAGTCCCAGACCCCCTTCCACAGGACGGAGGGGTATGAAAGAAGAGGTGGGTCATAGCGATGGAGGTAAAAAGGAATTACGTATTTTCCGTCAGCAACGTCATCAAAACGTAGTTAAAGTGAACCAATAAGGTAATTTAAACTTTTCGTTACGTATTAGAGGGAGGGGCTCAATACTGGGCTATGAGTCGGACTAAAGTAAATACTAACCGTTCTCCATTCCAACTTCTAAAATTAAATCTATCCCTGGTTTAACATAATTTACAGTCGAACGTCGATTTTCTAAAAGTTCTATTACTTCAAAATAATTCACTTCAGTCCTCCGTGCGACTCGTAACATGGTCTCACAAAAAAACAGTCACTATACACTTGATTCATAGCAATGGCGACGACCTCGGCCTCTTATACAGTTCAGAATCAAACCAGCTCCATACATTTTAAATGCACGGAAAAACATTCCTGCTTGCACCAACTCTCGTTATCTAAATCAAGTAGAGAATGTCTTGTGTTTCGATGTTGGAGCAATTTCAAAATGTAAACTTACACCCGAGAGTAGTTTATTAGGAAACAGAATTATACACTATGTGTTATATTGGTTTCTTACAAAACAGATATCAAAAAAGTACATGTAGCTTCGTTGCCTGCTTATTGGTCAATATCGAAAATCCTTCTTAAATCTTCGTCATCAAAATAGGGGTGATAAGTTTCAATTACTTCTATTTATAAGGGAAATTAATGTCTTGTTTACATTTCAAATACAAAAGTAATTTATTATTTTAGGCTGAACCAGTTAGGTCTCACTACAGAGAGGAAAGGGCGCCCAGTGGTCCTATATTTCCTATAAAATCCTTTATTTTTGAACCCGTCCTATTATTTCATGAAAGGTCCTGTAATATCCTATATTTTTTTTTGACAAATTTATCAAAATTTATCTCTCTTATTGAGATCATTTTTGACTAGACAACGAAATTGGGAAGCTCGCTTCGCTTGCTCAGGATTTTTTATATATTATATTTTAATTAAGTTCCTCTTTTGAAAGTTAATTCTTGAAATTTTTCTTCATAGTTTAAGCCGCAATAGTATTATATATAAGCATTTTTTATTCCCATATTTTCCTATAAAAAGGTTTTTTCTCCTATATAATCCTAAAATTCCGGGGGGAAAAATCAAATTTTTCCTGTAGGGAATATATAGTTTTGGCTGGGCTCCCTGCGAGGACATTACAACTTGACAGTAAAGGTAGACCCTGGTTCGGAGTTCTCTTCACAGAGATGCCTGAGGCGTAGGAGTAGCTAATAAAGATAAAATTAATAACTGTGGGGATTTAGAGTTTATTTTGTTTATATTGTTTATTTTGTAAAACTTGTAATTGTGTCTTATCGAACTTGTTGCTTGTGACTCAGCGAAAAAGTAGAGAAAAGTAGAGAATCTGGGGAAAGTTTTCAAAACCCAAAAAGAAAGAGAAACTTATCGCGGTGTGGGGTCTAGCCCCTCCCAGGTAAAAGGATGAAAAACGAGAGAGATTTTGGAGGGAAAAAACTTCAGTGCATAAAGAGAAACCAGAGCGACAAGTTCGATCTCCATTTTTTTCCATTAAACTATTTTTTCTTAATTTCTAAATCCGAGTTTTTATTTAACTTAAGTCCAAACCAGAGCCTTAGTTAAAATAACCAAAGAGTTTATGAGTTATTTTATGGTGCCGAAACCCGGGACAGTTAAATAGATAGAGAAAATTCGGTACTTAAGCGTTGAAAATTTAGATAAAGTTAGTTTAATCGGTCAACAGAGGTGAACAAAAATGGAAAGTTTAGAGCGATTAAAGAAGGTTCGTGCGTCAAAGCGATCGTCAGTGACCAAATACATAACGAAGATTAATAATGAACTTGCAAAGAGCGCACCAGATGTAAGAAGTTTACAAAAAGACTTAGCCCATCTTCGAAACAGAGAAGAAGAATTAAAAGAATTGGACAAAATGGTGTATGAACTGACGACTATAGAGGAATTAGACAACGAACTACAGAGTGTCCTAAAGTATGAAGACGAGATTAATGACTGCAGAGACCAAGCTGAGAATACCATCGAAGAACATATAGAATCATCAGCTTCTACCTTAATAACGGGTGCAAATGCGATCAATGCTACACCGACGGGATATAATACCCCTACAGGCACCGGAATCCTACAGCAAAGCGCCGGAAATCAACCACAGAGCACCGGAAATCAACCGCAGAGCACCGGAAATCAACCGCAGAGCACCGGAAACCAACACCAAAGCGCCGGAGGTCAACAGCAAAGCGCCGGAAGTCAACAAGGTGTCGTGATTCAAAATCAAGGACCTTCGAGCGGGACTAATAACGGAATCGCGATCGGGTATAATAGCGGACTCGCGTCTCGGTTAAAGCTTCCCAAAATAAATCTCGAAGCATTTTATGGTGATCCAGGAAAATGGTTGAGCTTTTGGGATCTATATAAAATAACAATTCATGACAATGGATCGCTTTCAAAGGTAGATAAATTTACATATTTAAAGTCGTACATAAAGGGACTGGCAGCAAGTTCCGTGTCAGGTCTAGCCACAACTGGAGAAAATTATGATAAGGCAATTGAGCTCCTATTAGAGAAATTTGGGAGTGAAGAGAAGCTTATTAGCACCCACATGAACAATATATCCAGTTTGGCTCCAGTTACGCGTTCTAGCGACATATCAGCCTTGCGTACATTCTATGACCAATGTATCGTTGAAGTAAGGAGCTTGGAATCTTTAGGGTTAGCGGCAGATGGAGGATTTTTGCACCACACAATCACAAAGATGATTCCCTACGACCTAGCGTTAGAATACAGCAGAAAGCTTGACGGTTCAAACCAATTAGTAGTAGCTAATCTATTAGAATTCATCAGGAAAGAGTTAGAGAGCAGAGAAAGGGCCCAGGCATTTACAAGGTCGAACGGAAGAGTCTTAGAGAGTAGCGAACAAAACAATTATAGAAATGCCTCCAAGGAGTATAGAAGCAAGGGATACGAAAAATATTCGTTTCAGCAGAGACCCAAGAAAACAACGTCCTTGGCTCTGTCAAATAGCGTAGAAGTAATTTGCCCATTTTGCGACGAAGCTCATAGCGCCACTGAGTGCAACGGAAAATCACTAGCCGAAAAAATAGAGGTTTTAAAGAGAAAGCGAAGGTGTTTCCGATGCCTAAGAGCGGATCACATGTCGAAATACTGCAAAGCGAAAGTACAATGCAATCATTGCCAAAGGCGACATCACACGGCGATATGCGAGGCAAGAGAGAAAGACGAGAGCGCCAAAAGGGGAGAGAGAGGGCAAAATACCTTAACAGAGGAAGCGGGAAGCCATAGTCTAGTACAGGGAGGA
Source organism: Phalangium opilio (assembly GCF_054372755.1). Lineage (NCBI taxonomy): Eukaryota > Metazoa > Arthropoda > Arachnida > Opiliones > Phalangiidae > Phalangium > Phalangium opilio. The sequence continues at coordinate 9,076,208 of NW_028324226.1, forward strand.
ATGAGCGAACCCCCTAGCGGTAGCATTTTGCTACAAACGGCCACGGTCGTACTGAAGGGAAGAGAAAAACAAGAGGTCGCAAGATGCTTAATAGACGGAGGGAGCCAGCGTACATTTGTGAGAAGAGACCTTTCTGAGAAATTGAAGTTACCCACAGTAGGAGAAATAAAGCTCAATTATTTTCCTTTTGGCGCAAATAAGCCTACTTCCATTCTAACAAAGAGAGTACAATTAGAAGTAAAAAGCATACATGATAATCAGTCCATCATTATTGAAGCTATTGAGACACCGGATATCAGCGCAGCGAAGATACAAGTTCCAAGTAGAGACATTAAATTATATCTAGAAGAGAGACATCTCAAGTTAGCGGAAGATGTATCGGATATTTATCCACTTCAAACAGAAATTGGACTGCTAATTGGTTCTGATTACTATTGGAAGGTGTTTAGTAGCAAAGTAGAAAGGTTAAGCGACTCATTAGTCGCCATGGAGACGTTATTTGGCTGGGTGGTGCAGGGTCCGACCACAAGCTCCAGTCTACTCATGACGTCAGACGTAGAGAGAGAAGTAGAAACAAGCGCCACGAATTTAATCTTGGAATCAAGAGAAGAAAATAATATTGGAGAAAGTTTAAAGGCATTCTGGGATTTAGAGTCGTTAGGAATAATAGAGCCAAGCAAAGAGGAATTAAACGAGAGACACCAGGAAGCTATACAAACCTTCGAGCGAACGATCAAGATGGAAGAAGGACGGTACCAAGTACGACTTCCGTGGGCAGAAGACAAACCAAGTTTAGCAAATAATTATCGCATGGCTCAGAAAAGATTAGAAACTCTATCGAGAAGATTCCGCAGAGACGTTAACCTATTCGACAGCTATAAGAAGGTCATAGACGAATATGAAGAGAAGCATATCATAGAGAGAGTTCCCGACGATGAAGCAGAGGCTAAACCATTGTATTACATTCCGCACCAACCAGTCATTAAGCAAGAAAGACTCACGACTAAAGTTAGAGTCGTATTCGACGCGTCGTCGCACGAAAACAGAGAGGTGTCCTTGAATGAATGTTTGCTACCTGGTCCTAACCTCAATCCAGACCTCTACGAAGTTTTACTTCGATTTCGAATGAAAAGAGTGGCAATAACGGCAGATATTGAACAAGCGTTTCTGCAGATTACTATAGCTCCAGAAGACCGAAACGCGACGAGGTTTCTCTGGAATCCCGACCCTTTAAACCAGCAATCCAGCGCTCAAACTATAACGTACAGAATGACGAGAGTTTTGTTCGGGGTAACATCAAGTCCTTACCACCTAGCGGCCACAATCAAGTTCCACGTAAACCATTACGTAAATAAATACCCAGAAACGTGTCAACTACTTAATAGCGACTTGTACGTTGACGATTTAATTACTACCGTGGACGATCATTTGGAGGCATACCAGAGAGCTAAAGAAGCTAGAGAAATCTTCGCAGAAGCCAAAATGAGATTACGAAAGTGGAGAACCAATTCTGAAGAGTTGAGACAAAGGTTCGAAGAAGAGAATTGGGAAAATCACTCCAAAACAGAGAGTAACGCCTTAATCACTAGTGCTGGACAGCAGCAAAAGGTACTAGGCATGAGTTGGAACCACCTAGAAGATACTTTCACCTTCGACGTGAACTCCTTAATCAAAGATATGTCACAATTCAATGACACAAAGAGATGCGTATTGCAATCATCAGCGAGGATTTTTGACCCTCTCGGATTGATTACGCCCTTTTCAATCAGAGTAAAAATACTCTTTCAGCAATTATGGGCATCAGGAGTAGGCTGGGACTCGCCGTTACCCAAGGAAATAGCCAAGGATTGGAAGAATTGGAGATCAGAAATACCAGATCTAAGACTAATCTCATTTCCACGTCATTGTCTCCTGAATATGACAGACGCCGACCTGGAGGAAAAGGAGCTGCATTGCTTTTGCGATGCTAGTGAAGCGGCCTACGGAGCGGTCGTATATGCAAGAGCTACGGCAAGAGACGGAACTGTAAAGACGTGTTTAATTACGTCGAAATCTAGAGTAGCTCCCTTGAAGTCAATCACCCTTCCCAGGTTAGAGTTAATGGGAGCCTTAATTGGGGCAAGATTGACAAATAGAGTAAACGAAGTATTCAAGGCGCCCAAAGACAAGATTCACCTATGGTCAGATTCCACCATCGTAATTCATTGGATTCATGGCTTATCCCGAAAATGGGTACCATTCGTCGCGAATAGAGTACGAGAAATTCACGATACAACAGAGCCTAAGGCATGGCTGCACTGCGCGGGGAAGGACAACCCTGCAGACTTGCTAACCAGAGGAATGAAGCTGACAGAGTTAAAAGACAAGGTAATTTGGTGGAAAGGACCAACATGGCTTGAAAGAAACCGCGAAGAGTGGCCTATCCGAATTGCGAAGGAATTAACAGATACAGAAAAGGTAGAATTAGATCTAGATCAAGAAACTAGAAAGAGTTACCAAGAAAGCGCGTTGACAGCGGTAAATATTTCAAATGGAGAGTCAATACTATCATTGGAAAATTACAGCGTTCTGAAAACACCAGTTCGTATATTAGCATGGATGAGAAGATTTATTAACAACTCAAGGAAAAACGCCATCAAGAGAGTAGAACCCTTATCAGCGAAAGAAATACAAGAATCGAAAAACTATTTCTTAAGGAAAATGCAAGAAGAGGTTTTTCACAAGGAAATTAAAGACCTGCGAGAAAAGAGAGAGATTGGCTACCCATCCGAAATTAAAAACCTCAATCCAATTTTAGACGAAGCTGGTCTATTGAGAGTCGGCGGACGCCTGCAAAGATCATCTGACCTGGAGTATAACGAGAAACATCCAATTATCTTGCCAAAGAAACACCAATTAACAGATTTGATAATTGATGAAGCACACACCAGAGTTCACCATCAAGGTCTAGCTAACACATTGGCTCAAGTTAGAGAAAATTATTGGGTATTGCAAGGAAGACAACAAGTTAAACAACGAGTCGCTCGTTGCTTAACATGCCGTATTTGGAAGGCACAGCCGTTAGATGAGCAGACCGCCCCTTTGCCTAGAGATAGGATTTCGCAATCAGCTAGTTTTGAGGTTACTGGGGTAGATTTCGCAGGCCCCTTGTATATTAAGAGAAACCCTAACGAAAACGCAACCACCAAGGCTTATATCTGTTTATTTACCTGTGGTGTAACAAGGGCTATACATTTAGAGCTAGTTATGGAAATGTCCACCGAGACATTTATGTTAGCGTTAAGAAGGTTTATTTCACGCAGAGGAATAATTAAGACTATGTATTCGGATAACGCTTTAAGTTTCAAGAAGGCAAACAGAGAACTAATCGCGATTTGGAAAAACATAAGTAAAAAAGAAGTATACGAGTTTTTCGGACAAAACGGTATAGAGTGGAAGTTTATCGCGGAGAGGTCCCCCTGGTGGGGTGGCTTCTATGAGAGGCAAGTTAAAACAGTGAAAATCGCGCTGAAAAAGACACTCGGAAAAGCGTTGCTAAACTTCGACGAGTTACAAACAGTCCTCGCGGAAATTGAAGCGGTTATAAATTCGAGACCGCTAACCTATCAATATAGCGAAACAGGAGAGCCAGTCGGGTTGACCCCAGCCCATTTCCTGACTGGACGTCGGCTGACGTCACTGCCACCCGATTCGAAGTTGGATCCCACTTCTAGCCTTAAAAGAATCGACGCAGTGAAGAGATTCAAATATCAGGAGAATCTTCTAAACAAGTTTTGGAGGAAGTGGAAGCAAGATTACCTCCTGCAACTAACGTCAGCTCATAAGCTGGATCTTCATAAGGAAGGTTCAATAAAACCTGGCAACATCCTCCTGGTTAGCGATACCAACCTCCCCCGACAACAATGGAAGATGGCCATTGTAGAAGAAGTGTTTGTGGGGCGGGATGCTAGAGTGCGCTCGTGTGCGCTTAGATTGCCTAATCGAAATATAATTCGAAGGGCAATTAATTTGCTTTACCCACTTGAACTAAACTGAAAATTAAACCCGAACTGAGATGAACTATTCATAGTTCATGGGGGGAATTTGTGGGGATTTAGAGTTTATTTTGTTTATATTGTTTATTTTGTAAAACTTGTAATTGTGTCTTATCGAACTTGTTGCTTGTGACTCAGCGAAAAAGTAGAGAAAAGTAGAGAATCTGGGGAAAGTTTTCAAAACCCAAAAAGAAAGAGAAACTTATCGCGGTGTGGGGTCTAGCCCCTCCCAGGTAAAAGGATGAAAAACGAGAGAGATTTTGGAGGGAAAAAACTTCAGTGCATAAAGAGAAACCAGAGCGACAAGTTCGATCTCCATTTTTTTCCATTAAACTATTTTTTCTTAATTTCTAAATCCGAGTTTTTATTTAACTTAAGTCCAAACCAGAGCCTTAGTTAAAATAACCAAAGAGTTTATGAGTTATTTTAATAACCAGATTTTGATTAATAATTACATAATTTGATAATAAGTTAAACCCATTTAATGTTATCAGAACATAATTTGGCCACGAAATCATCAAATTTCTATAAGGTGGTATAGCATTCCATCCATTTCTGATCTAAAAGTTTTGACGAAGTATATTTTGATCACTCTTAGTGAATGTTTTTTAGTCAAAATTTGAGATAGCTATAACCAAATGTGGATGAGAGGGAAAGTATGACAATGGCCATAGAGCCTGTGTTAAAAAAACGTTACATCAAAGTTTCGCCAATAACTATTTAGTTTACTAGTGACTGATGGACTTGCAAACTCGCGACTGAAAGTATTTCAGACATTTATGCTCCTTGGTTTAACCATAGTCCACTCGATCACGCGCATCACGACGCAAGCTGCTCGCGCTATAGCTAAATTACTGAGATTTGTTTTAAACGTATCTAGTTTTATGGGCTCTTCTGTTGCTTCGATAACCTTACTTAAATCCATATTATGCCTTCAAATACCTTTTAAAACATTACCAGCTACTCTTTCCTGACTACAAACACAAATCGAGGAAGTTCTAGCATACACAATAGCAGACGACGGTAACCGCGTAACCGCGAATTAACACAAGACCTATTTTAAGGGAGTGAACAGGCCCAGTATAGCTACGCCAATAAAACGGTCAACTACGGCGAAACTCTAATGACTCGCGACTTTTGTCCATTTTCATACTTTTCCTCTCATCCACTTTGCTATAACTTTACTTCCAACGGCTTTGACAACTTGAACTAATTAAAACATTTTTTCTTACATTTAAAGATACATACCAAAGAAAATCGTTACGTATAAAAAAAATGTACATAAAAATAACTGCCAAAAATAAACTTGTATATATTGTTAATATTGAACGGAAAAAGGGACAAATTCGATAATTTTGTCATGACCTTTTTTAGGAACGCGAAAGATGGATTAACGATGTCAAATCAGAATAAGGGGGGAGGATTAAAACCAGCTTTAAGGGGTTTAAGGGGAGGCAAGAAGAAATAATAAAAAAAAATCCCTTTTTTTACGAGTTTATCGAACCTTTTTTTTACATTTTCAATTAAAAAACGGAGTGATATATCTAATTCCCGGGATCGAAATAAGGACGGTATTAAACCTTATAGAATCTATATACGGGAGGGATTTACGATAACGAACGTTAAATGACAGTGTGCACGAAATAAGAGGCCACTTCATCCTCTCTCACTCACGGTTAAAAGCAATGGATGAGCCACGCGCCGCAACTAACCTCCAACTGTACGAAAAACGCACGCGATGCGACGCTGCTCGAAATAACAGGCCTCGTTTAATTCAGAAAAAGTTGTGGAAAACACCTCAATTTTTTATACAACTAACAATATTATTATCATATCATACTAACGATATAGTGACACGAATGAAAGCGATGCTTCCACGGAATTGCAATTATCGGTAACGCTTATCAACTGAGTTGGTGTAATAGTGTTTCAATCACGGACCGAATTAAGATACAAATTGGGTGTGTAAACATTCGCCGTCAAAGTAAGATGTTTTCAAACCTCATCTGCTCACGGATGATTTCGTTATCATATTTTCACTTCCCTTATAAATATACGTTACTAATTTCTCTAAAACAATTCAGGAATACTACTAAAATGACACTTTCCTTCGCGGTTGTGTGTTTCTCAGTAAAAAATGGTCTACACTATAGAAGGTTAATGCTACTGCAGAACTTTTTTTGTTTGTTAATAAAATTCAAGGTGCACGATAGTTTGAAGCAGTTTTACCGACTGGGTGGAGAATTGAACCAGAAGTCCTGAACTACTTTTCTAATTTTAATTAGCACCCATTTTTATCAGTCTTTCTTGATGCGGAGTCCATTAATGTAAGCTACATGTTTGAGAACGAGTTGGACCATAAATATGTGACATTTTGGCATATTTTTTATGTAAATTAAGTCAGATATTTGGTGACATTTAGCGAAATGAATGAATGAATGCTTTATTCGCTCTCTTTACAAAGATCCCTTAAAATGGCTCGCAAGCTTTATACTACAACATGAAGTTTAAATATTACATCAAAATGTGTTAAATAAAAAGAAAAGGTAAAATTAGAAATGGAAAGTTAAGTACGAGATACACTATGATATTTACAATGAGAATAGTCCAGCATGAACATGAATAAATAGCGCAGGGAGAGACGTATGGGGTGTGTTATTTAAATTTACTGTAGAATTTTGAGGATTTTAAAAGGTTGGTCTGTAGTTGCAACAAATAAAACGAAGGAGACTCCATTGGGCCAAGTGGTACTTAAATACTAAGGTGAATAGAGTAAAGATACATTTACAGGGGTAAACCGTAGGAGCGAAAGAACTACCTGGTCTACTGATGAATAGACCAAACAATATATTATGTTTTTGAACTTTAAGAATTTAACGTAAATGAAACGAAGCGTTTAGCCGAGCTTCCTTTGTACCCACTAAAATCGGATTTTACCCCAACTTGGTTTCACCAGTAACTAGTAGACCGATTCAAATGCAGTTTTTAATATTATAAGAAGTATCACGTAGGCGTATATCGTGATGAAGCTTAATTTTTGATTTTTCCTACAAATAATTTTAATGTTTACAACACGCATCGATTGTTTTAGTTTTACTCCAAATCACGCTGTTAAGCAACATATTATAGGTCAAATGTCATAGATAAAAATAAACGAAGCTACTATGTTACGAATTTTCGATATTCGGTGGGGTGGCGTAGTGGCTAGCGCTTTCGCCTCGAAGCAAGAGGATCCCGGGTTCGATCCCGGACTGTGGCCCCGGGTGAAAATCTGGGAAAAAATCCTTCTGCGTAGAGTTTGTAAGTTCTCTCCCCACTTGTTAAAAGGAGTTTTCCTCCGTGGTCTAACCCGGTTTCTCCTTTCCATCAAAACTTGCAGAGGTTAACGGTAATAGTTAGTATAGGGCGCTGTAGGTTAGCTGTGGCATAGGGGCTAGCCACCACCCCTCTATGCATTGCAAAGGGACCCACCTGTAAACAAGCCACAGGCTTAGTGTGGAAATCCCTTCATAGACAAAGCTTAGATTATTATTATTATTATTATTATAATTAACTTAGCCACATTTGTATTTACGGCTAAAACTTTCTTTTTTTAAGTCAACGGGGAGAACAAGGACATTGAGTGCGCGCGATAAGTCACCTTATGAAGTTGAGTTTAACTATTTTTGTGAAGTACTACTACCAAGTTCATAGGGAACGCAGTGTGTTTAATTACAAAACCGTAAATGAATTTACCGAGTTTAATGATATTATGCCTTACCCAAAGGTAAATGGGCATTTGGATTACTTCTTGGTTCACACCACCAATAAATATACGACAGATACGGTTTTACTTTATCAGTTACTTGTACTTATAGGGGCTAGCCTTCTCGATTTCAATTGACAGATACTTTAAAGATTCACCTAACAAATTTCTGCATGACATAGTTTGTTTGGTATATTGCTTGAAACAGTTAAATTATCGTTTGATTATTCAATAGAATGCTGCACCAGGAAACTTTTTTCTTCGCTCGTTTATTAAAGAATCGCAAGCCCGAGTCATCTGAGAGACGAAATTTCAATTATTTAGGCATAGTAATGAGTTTAGATAAATTTAAATGTTTTCAGGTTTATGACAATATTTTTCTAATACCCTTTTTTCTCTCTGTGTGACGATGACGTCACGGAGAAGTATTACACCGGACGACGTGTCTGTGTTCGCAGTTGGCAAATAAGAGCAAACGTATTCGCAATATCCGGACCTCATTCGCAGTTCATAGAAAGCAATATTGGCTTCTACTCATTATCATTGGCAGGGCTAAGAGGGTTACGAGAAACGTGTAGCCTCCCTATGGCTGGGATTCCACCAAAGGTTCGCGCAATTGCGGCTTTTCTTATCATTACTGTGAATCAATCACCTAGCCAAAAATTGTGGAAAAGGTGTTTGCCAGAAGTCAAACGTTAAAAATATCTATGTTTAAAATTATTTTAGAAATAACCTTTCTAAAAACTACTTAACTAAAATCAAGGTTAATTATTGACGATTGAAATTATTAATATCCATTATATTTAATTATTTTAAAAAAACCTCTCAATTGGGTAGATTATAGCCCTCGTTTTGACTCGGAGAGGTTTACTATGGTTTCCCAACTTGTATAAGTTCTCATAAAAGCTGCTTTACTGTGTTAGCTAAACCACGAAGGAAATCCCACCATAAATGAAAATTGAAAAACATGTTTACCATTGATTCTTTTACAAATATTAGCGCTCTCCATTTCGAAATCATATATCATCTTTCCCGGTGCTAAAACACTAATGAAACGGAAATCCATAGTATAGATGTACTTTAACACTCCAGCTGTACATTTTTAGCGCTAGATTTATAATTATATGGTATAACTACTATCTACTTCATAATTTTACTTTTAACTCGGGATAACATCTTTGTTACGTTTTTAGTTGTAATTATGCTATAACTTTTAACTTTTTTTGGTGGAAGGAAAGAGCAATTTTGGTACCTATTGAAAAATTTGGATTCTTAAATCTTACCTCTAAAAATATGGAGCGCAACTTTGTTGTTATGGCTGTTGAGCTTTTTAGCATTATTTGTATTTATCCGATTTCACCTGGATTTTATAAGGTCTTTCGAGTAGAGCACAATGGTTTCAATCAAATATCGAGCTATGTTATGTGAAAAATACACGCTAACGTGCCTTTTAAATAAATAAAAAGCACTGTGCATGGAGTCACTAATCTGAATTCAAAATATTGAAATTAAAGTTTTTTATAGGGCCAAATTATCAAATTTCAAAATTTCACAGGTTATTGTTTAAATTTATGTGTAGGCACTACAAAAACCAGTTGTATATATGACCCAACAAAAGGTTTTTATTGCTCAATAACGGTTCGAGACTGAATTAAATTAAAATATTTAGAATTATTGGTCTGAATGTCGTGCGATGTCGGAATTCTGATTTTTTGCCAGACTAAAAAAGCTATTTCACTAAAACTTAGTCACGCATTATTAAGAGAACGCGGACAAAAATACAGATAATAAGCCTCTTCGATGCAACATAAGAGGGAAAGACACGGGGGGTGAAATTTTGCCTTCCATCTCGCTTTTCGGCGCCTGCGCTCTAGACGTTTTGGGTATAGAGAATGCGCAGAGACAGCTATGGGTGTTTACCCTTGTATGTGCCAACACTGAGGGTTACCTTACCTACCCTCTTTCTTACATCAAAGATTCTTAATAATTCACGCACATATGTGAGGCGCCTTCTATGCTGATTGTAAAAACTATAGATTTTAGTTTTGTTTACCTTCAATGTGTTTTTTCACTAATATGTTCATCCTTTTCAATCACTTTTCATGTTGTCGCCCCATAGAAACGGTATTGAACTAAAAGTAACTAACGCAATATTACTGAATGGGGGTGAGGGGGTGAAAAACAGTAAATTTTAGAAAGATGTATGTTTGTTTGTAGGTGTATTCTATATGCACAGTAACAATTCGTTATTGAATTTGGCCAAATAGCATGGTTCATATCAGTTACACAAAGGGAAGGTTTTTGGAAGTGCTTTGAATAATTTGCGCAAGGTAAAGATAGCGAACCCTTGGTCACTTTTTAACCCGATACAATTCAGCTTTACGATTAACTCGTTCGTTTTATTTAATTTGAATTTTGTGAAAAAAAAAAAGTTTATTTATTATGCAGATAATTCATATGGGTGGGTCCAAAGATTTTTTAGTGTTTTAGTGTCTCCAAAAAACAGGTACCTCTTCCCGAATTACACTTCCTTAAAACACCCCTGCAACACCAGGTAGTTTATATCTACAGTATAGTTTTAATATTGACATTTTTAGCATGCATGTTCCTATAATTCTAAAGTTATATATATAGTTAGGAATAAAAGAATAGACGGTAGCCTAGTAGACTATCAATTACAAAATTATGGAGCTAGCCCAAGCCCATACACTGCGATAATTTTAGCTTCCTTACGGCTATTCTACTTTGTTTCATTTTACGAATCCCGAAAAATTCACCTAGTTATTAGACACATAACTCATTCCCGTTTTGAAAAAGTCATTCGGAACCAAATTTACAGGGTGTTTCAAAAAGGGTAGTATGGTGGGTTATACGGGCAGGGATAGATTTAACTTTGGAAGTAGGAATGGAGAACGGTTAGTATTTACTTCAGTCCGACTCATAGCCAAGTATAGAGCCCCTCCCTCCAACACCTAACGAAAAGTTTAAATTATCTTATTGGCTCACTTAAACTACGTTTTGATGACGTTGCTGACGGGGACGGCGAAAAAATACGTTTTACCTGTGTCGCTATGACCCGCTTCTTCTTTCATACTCCTCCGTCCCGTGGAAGGGGGTCCGGGACTTTGACGCGCGCCCAGATTACTCTGTTCTCCATTCCTACTTCTAAAATTAAATCTATCCCTGATACGGGTGATATAGGGTCGTAAATGTTTTATGACATTTTGCCTTAAGGGCCACCGTTTAAAATTTATGATTAAAGTGTTAATTAATATATCATTTTCTTTTTTTTAAGTTTCGTAATTAATTTTAAGGGATCATCAGTAAAACTCAAAAATCATAACTTGTTTTGCCAAAATGTCATATGTCATATATCGTTCTGAACTCAAAATCGCACATAAAACCGACTGTATTGCGATGATACACCCTGTCACCCTGTATAAGGAATGAACTATTTAAGAATGAAAAATGCATTTTCCTACCCCCCCCCCCCCCGGGGGTTTGTAGCATTTAAGAGGCGTTTCATCGGAGGATTTAATCAAACAGTAATGATTCAATTAGAGATCTCATCCTCATTTTTAATTGGTGGTTCTGAGATAGACAGTGAGATAATTACCCAATCGTTATAATAGATTAGCATTTAAAATGTCTGTATCTTTGAAACCCGAAGCTATATAGCGACAGACCTTCGTAGAAATGGCGCAATAAAAGGTATAAACGATCAAGAGAGAGAGAGAGGGACATGTTTGGAGAGGATCTCCTTGACCTTGCGACCAGCGTTGGTACCTCGCGAGAAATATTTTCTAATAAAGAGGCCCACCCTTCCCTTAAATTTCTGCTGATATTTGTAAATTCCGGACACGTATATCGAACCAACCCAACCGCGACAAAAATATCTGCCTTACACAAACATTGAATCGTAACATGGGGTCGGTAATGGCCGGGAAATGATGAATTTATTAACAGTCGTATATATTCCAATCAGGAACGGAAAATTAATTTAAATTTTCTATAGAATTTTATTTATTTTGACTCGTGCCCGTTCTTATAAATAATTAAAATAAGGGTTAAACTGGGTGGCTAAGCTATTCGACAAAAATAGTTTGTTTGTGTGAAATGAAAAAGTTTCATTCTCTTCCAAAATAAAATACATTTTGACCATTTTTTGATCGATAAATAATCATAATTAAGTATACAAATTTATATTAAAGCTATATATTGTTCTAGCATGCATTTTCTAATATGAAAACCACTAGATTATTTTACCATATCACTAGAAGTATATTATACTTCTCTTCGTGAGAAGTGTACCACAAAGCCTGGTAAAAGTAACATGATTCTTCCCAACATCGGAGCATTTGGAGCAAGGTTACTAAACCAAATCACATACGCGATAAATAGTTCCCTCATCATTAGTCTATTAGCTTTTATATATTTGGCAAGACGCGCTTGTAGCTTTTTTGTCCCACCCCAAGACGAGGTTTGTGGGTTGATTGCTGAGGATTTAGTGCCAAACAATTATAGAATTCACCTTATGGTGCGATGCCCATCTGAAGTTTGATGAGCCTGAAAGCAAACCAAAAGGGTGAACCTGTTAAGTATGACGTTACATAACTAAACTATTAAGAGGATACTGAGTGTCATCTTTCTTTTGTCATCCCCTTCTGCTATCACTACGGGACTTCACGTCAAAAAAGCTTTAATTAATGGATTAGGGTTTAGGTTATCTATTTTCGTAAATGAACTATACTTTAGTTTGGTTGGACTTAGTTTCGTTAACATTACTGTTAACAATATGAAGTATGTGACTACCTGACAGTAATAAAGGTTTCAGACAAAATACTGTATGGCATATTTACCATAGAGCATATCATTAACCTAAAAATCTAAGCATCATCTTTATCTACATATATAAGTCCTGTCTGACTGATAATCTATGCCCAGCGCAAATTGCATAACCTAGATGGTGGTAAATTAGCAAAAGTTGATTTACTCTTTAGAAGTTGGCGTGCACTAAGAAATATTTCTCTAATTCACAGCCATCTTGAAAAATGGCGGCCAGAAATGTATAAAGAATGTTCTCTATGAAATATCGTCTGCGTGTTTGAACCGATTTCACTAATATTCAATACACTGGTTGCCATTAGGGATTTTAGGGGGTTTTTGGTTCAATTTGAAGTCACTTTCAAAATGGCGGACCGAAAAGTACAAATGTCCCAATCGGCAATGCCAGGCGCCTTTGTTGCTGGCTTCAATATAATTTCTTTCCCAAAATACGTATAGGCTGCAGAATGGGCTTTGTTTTGTTACTGCACACTTATATCATGCAGAGCAGAAAAAACCTTTTGTAGGGGTATACTATTTACAATGAGCCATGAAAAACATTACAACATCGATTCGTGTTATTGAATTTATACACACATACGAGAGAAACATCTTCATCATGTGTTCTTCTCACCCATTTAGAGTAATTTTTGATACACTTAATTAACTCCTCTGGTCATTAATTTAATATCAGCTTAGAGGATTTTTAATTTGTTTTAGCTATAGTTAAATAAATGTATCTTGCTATATTAAAGCTTAATCTTATATCTATGTATAATATTTGTGTATTAAATTGATGAATGCAAGCTGAATTTCAAAATTTGCCTGATCACAATTTTATAGCGATTTATCAAACTGCATATTATCCGTTGGCCATCTTGACCATACTATAAATTAATAATTGTTAAAAATATTATTGTAAAGGATTAAAATTTGAAATTTTAACCAACGAAAACATGGTGTATGAGCCTCTAACCCTGAAAAAAATTGCTTAAAATATTTCTATATATTTAAAAAAAAACTTGAAGTGAAATACATCAAATAGGAAGGAAACTGATTTAGATGTGTTTTTATATGATAACTATATGAGTAAAAAGTAAAAGAAAATAAACTGGCATGCATCTTATAAGTTACGAAAGTGCCTTTACATGAAGTATTTTCGTTAACATTGTTTTCAATTGACCCATGAATATTTTTAGTATTTAAATTTTGGGATATTAAAAAACGCAAACATTCTATTGGGAAGATTTTCCAAGTTAATTTTGGTCTCGTTCAATTCGGTAAAATTTTTGCGAATTTTAATTTCTTAGCTATACTTGTTCATGGTGGAATTGAAGTTATTCATGTTTGTAAAGAAAACTGTATCGGTTATAGCTTCCACAATAGCACGTCCACATAATTTCTAACCCCCCTCAAAAAAAAACACATCTTCCTTATCGAAAACCATTAAAAGGGGCGCCACTTGTCATTATTTTTTTTTTCCTCGTTTTCCCTTTAAAATTGTACCTTAAGCTCGTAGAAGCGGGGGAAATAATCTTTGTGTACTGCAGAGTTAGGGCCAGCTTATACCGCGCTTTCTAATTTCTCTTCTGCCTCGAAATACGCCCCGCCTTCGTCAATATCAATCGTCTAGTTTCCGACAAAAATATTCCCGCCCAACAACTCCAGTCTCTAGCCAATAGCGGGGCAGGTGGGCGGGTTACGTCATACCGTTTCCATACGAGGATATTTACATTTTTAAAGATTGGACTATAGCGCGTCAGGCAGGAAAAGCACCATATCCATAACGTATCTGTGATTTAAAGGGATTTGAGCCCACCCCCTGATCTAATTACCGTGGATTCGACAGTGTTAAATTGGGACGGTGGGCTCATATGACGATGAAAACGTTTTATCAGAGTATCGGCCGATTTTGCTTTAATTTACCCAACACGGATAAGTTCTTACATACAGTATTTAAATAATTTTCTACGATTTTTATCGCCAATAGATTTGTACAATTAAGAGCATAATTTTTGTATTTATGGCTTATATAGTCAGCACCTATTTAAAAAAGTCTATTTTTACGGTATATAGAAAAATATTTCTGAAATTAACTT